>NC_133489.1:1716459-1775507 GCF_025370935.1 Choristoneura fumiferana
TTGAATATTTCGATATCAAAAGTTGTATGTTTATTGTTGCATTAAGTTTTTTTTTTCTAGCAGCATCGTATGGCGTACAATAATTTGACAAGATAGAGAAGCGGATCTGTGACAGCTGTCACATCAGTAAGCGCGATGTAGTGATATATAATGGCGGGCTAATTTATTTTATAAGGGAAAAAAGTGGTATTTTTTAACAAAACTTGAATCTGTGTTCATTAGGAACCTTACTAAGTACCTATCCTAAAAGTCTGTGGTTATAGCAAAAATACACGCACTATGCTCAGCGAAAAGATAAGATTGAGAAAATCAGGATCTGACTGAGGCATAATTGACGTGGGTAAATTAACGGGAAGTGGGTATTTTTTTTCTAGCTTGTTACAGTGTTCCACTGTTGGGTTGGGCAAAGGCATCTTGACCTCATAATATATTAATAAAGATATTAAGATAATAATAATAATCTAAAACCTTATAAACCCCATAGTATACAACATTAAACGCAATGAAACAAAAACGTTACATCTCAACTATGACTAAATAAAATTACATAATTGCCGTACAAAATGATACCACGGGCCATTTTATTTTTCTTCGTAATTATTTTTTGCCCAGTGTCATATATAAAGGACAATAAAACTATAAATTCCCTCATTTAGCTACCATTAAGATGCACTTGCTGTTTTTACAGCCTACGCGGGCCAGTTAAATCACAATAAATAATGTGCCCGGGCAAAATGGCTGCGCTCAAAGTTATGGGAAAGGTTTAAGTGATGATTGCAAATGATTTTGAATGATTACTATTAAATAAGTGCCATTGGCAGCTTTTGATTTTTTGTAGTGTATGATCACGTAGGGAAAGGATGTTGGGGATTTTTTTTGTAACGCCTACATTTTTCTTAGAAGAGACAACAAGAATACAGGATGTTTACAGGTATTTCAAATGAAGGAACTAACTTTTAAAGTTGTTGGTAAAATTTGACAAATTTATAATTTATGCGGCCCATTTTACGAAGCTACAATTCACAATTTGCAAGCGGTAGTCTCTCAATACATACTGTTAAACAAAGACTTGCCGCTTGTAAATTGAAACTTGTAGCATCTTGAAATAAGGCACTGGACTACAGTAAGATACCTATCATGTAAATTTTTTGTTATGTTGGGCAATATCAGAAGTACTTACATTGATTGAATTTAGTACATTAATAAATTATTGTATGAACTACATGTGATTTGATTAAATAGTTCTTTACTGATTCATCTGCCATCCGCAAACTGCGGTCTATTCACATTTTTAAACCACATCTGGCCCCAAACAGCGTCATAAACACCTCGCCACGTATCTGCGCATGCGTTCGCTACTTTAAATTAAGATTAAACTAAATAATCTTAATGGTGAGCTCGACAAAAGTTCATCCGGCCAGGGCTGCCAACAATTATTTAAATATAAATAATAAATAAAAAAATTACATGAGAGAACTGACATCAATTGGCAGAGACCCAAATAAAACAAAGCCTGCAAATACTGAAGTATTAGGCAACTAATACTCGTAAACATTGGTACAGTCGGTGCCATAAGATAAGTATACACTTTTCTATACAAACAGTATGAATAAGTGGATACGAAAATTAGGGAACCGATCGTACTTATAAATACAAATACCTAAATATTAAACATCCAAAGACTCGAGAGCAACATTTGTATTCTTCATAGAAATATATCTGCCCCGACCGTCAGGTTCTCTGACCAATAGGCCATCCGGTCATATTAAATTCAAAAACTTCGAAAAATTTAGTGCTCTTAAGAAATTTACGAAAAATAAAACACACTTTTATAATTATTTATAACTGTTTTTTTTAATTTTTCATGACTATTTTTAATTCACAATCATAGAGGTGTTAAAAATATTATGTTTTTCGTATGTTATTATTTTTCTATTTTACTTATACAATATGGTTAGCAACCCTACATCTAGCGATAAAGATAAGGCTGATGGTACAATTGGTACATTTAGGTTCAGTGAGGATTTTCTTATACTTTTACGAACTTATTGTTAAAGTCAAGTAAATCCTGAAAGCCCTTCGAGCTCTTGCTTTAGAGCATCCTTAGGGATGAACTCTGATTGAGTTTGGAACACCACAACCCAACTATCAAGTTGGGTTTGTGTGATTTGTATGTGTTCTTACAGTGTGGAGGTGGAGGTGCATTAACACACATTTGTTGTATAGACGTAGCCATCATAAGATCGCGGGTGAGCAAAGTAATTATTCAAATGACAGCAACATTTCAAACTGTTAATTTGCTTTAAAGTGTAGACCTGCTTTATAACTGCGTCTGTGACGAGATACTGCAGAGGTCAAATGAAGGTCATTACTTAAATTTTGTTTATTTAATTCAGATTATCATATTTTTGGAATCTGATTTCTGGAAACGCGTTCACAAAGCCTATTTCTCCAAATGGTTTTCGATTCATTATACGTATTTTCAATTTCGGTTTACGGGATGACCGTAAAAGTAAAAATTTGGAATTGAAATAAAAAATACAAAAAGATTCCAAAAAACCAATCTTACTTTGACTGAAGCAAAAATTATCCTAAATAACTTAACTATATGTACAACTAGCCGCTACCTGCGACTTCGTCCGCGAAGAATTCGGTTATCGTTATCCCGCTGGAACTATGTAATTCTACGTGATAAACACTATTCTATGTTCTATTCCGGGGCTCGATCTATATGTATACCTACCGAATTTCATCTAATTCGGTTTAGCGGTTTACACGTGATGAAGTAACAAACAAATAGACTTACAAACTTTGACATTCATAATAGTGGATTAGGCACAAGTAGTAAATTGTTTATAGTTAATCGCGCTCAGTGCGCCACCGGCTCGGCCTGCGCAGGAGTGGCCGCGCGTGACATTTCTTTGATCGCGGCCGCGCTAATCTGCGCCTGCGCCTGCAATTTGTAGCCGCTCTTTGTTTTTGCGTAGCATAAAGGAGCTGTTTCGTGTTTACAACAAGAAGGTAAGGGGTAGAGATTTTTTTTAACAAGCTTTTTTTCATTTAACTGGTACCTAATGTTTGTATTTAAGTTGTTAATATGTGTAAAGTAGAAAATTGCAGCTCGAATATGATATCTATTTGACAACGCCTGAATTTCAGAGACACTTGACATATATACACATATTACACATTTCGCATAGTTGAATTATCATGAAAATATAGATATATACAAAAAATGTGCAGCAAAATTTTTTTAACTGAAAATCATAGTACCTAAAGTATTTTTTTTAGCAAAATTGTATCTCTTTCTAAATCGTTTTCCTGCAGGACTTATTTAGTATTTTTTCTCTGTCTAATATTGAATTTCAAACTCTTTATAAGTCTTTTGTATTGTATCTGAATGTAGCTTTGACGCTGTATGCTTTGTAAATTATTAGAGGTATTACAGGTAATTTTTGGTCTATTACTGTTTCTTCCTGCCTCGAACACCGTCATACATTATAAGTAAAATGCTTGGATTTGGCAATGATTTTATATCCGAATATGTTGTTGTTCTTGAATAATCTTTCTATGCAAGTTTCCTTGTCATTTTCTTGAAGCTTACGCTACAAAGTCAATCAACTACAAAGCCTTCGGAAACAGCTTGAAATATCTAGGTCACTCCATTAGCTGCACCTTCCAAAATGGAGTCGCCCACGCAGAAACAAGTGCACGCAAATACCGACGCTACCTGTATATAACAAGCTGCACTAAGTAGTGCAGTTACTAAGTAGTAAAAATCACACGAAAGATACTTATGCTGTAAAAAAACCATTATTAAATTCGACTAGTTAAATAAGTATTCTTCTTCATCTTTGTCGTGTCGCTCTTGGCAGAGCGGTCGTGGTCACATTGAGGCGTCCGCGTCGGTGGTAGAGGCGGACACAGCTCTCCGTACGATCTCCCGCCATACCCTTCTGTTGGCAGACTGTGTAAATAAGTATTACAAAATCGTTTAATAGTCTTAAGTCGCCACGCCATATAGAAGCTGATTTCAGAAATAAATCGTTGGAGTCGTTTCCCAGATTCTGATTTGATTGATATATGTATATCATCATGTCAGCCGAAAGACGTCCACTGCTGGACATAGGCCTCCCCCAAGGCTCTCCACTCAGACCAGTCTTGTGCTTTTCGCATCCACTGCGATCCCGCGATCTTAACCAGGTCGTCGCTCCATCTATGTATATACTTATATATTATATACAATTATTGCTCGTTTTAAGGTATTAGATAGATAGATATAGATGATAGATGATGTTCCGAAGCACCTATCAGCTGGTCACTAACTGATATTTTATTTAAGGTATTTAATCAAGGTCTACATTCCATAGCAAACGTGTAAAGTAGTTAAAAGCCTAACTCCCTGCAGGGCTACTACGAAACACGAAGTTCGTGTCGTGCAGTCCCTCCGACACTTATACTATTAAATACGAGAGTGAGAGGGACGGTACGACACGAACTTCGAGTTTCGAGTTTTGTAGTAGCCCTGCTGTTTCACCATCCATTGATTAAATTTATTTGACGGATAAACGTGATGCCGTCTCTGTTTGTTTTGTTCGAGTAGACGGAGACGGCATCACATTTATCCGTCTAATAAAATTAATCAATGGGCGATGAAACAGCCCCTAATACAAACCAAGCAAGAGCATGTGTAGTAGCAGTGTTGGCGCGAGCGGCGCGGGCGCAGAAAGGCGAGGTCACGCGCACTCGGCGCACTCGGCGCACTTGTTCCCACAGCCTGTGGGCGCGGTTAGGCGTGATTTACTAGATTACGTCTAGCATAGCTGAGCATGGGTTCCTACTAGCGGGGGCTTGGACCAGAGAACCATGAAGGATGAAAGTCCCTACTGCAAGCTCTGTATCCCTGGTGAAAGACTGCAGAATGTAGATGAGTGTTTTTTTTAAAGATAGGGGGAAAACGAGCAGAGGGCCTACTCCGAAATTTGAAAATCGAAGTTCATATCGTACCGTCTCTCTCACTCTCGTATTAAACAGTATAAGTGCCAGAGGGACGGAACGACACGAAGTTCGAATTTTGAATTTCGGATTAGGCCCCCAGGTGGGTGATGGAAAACAATCATGATAGCTATACTTAAGTCCCCTTTGAGAAATAGTAAGGTCACTTCTTGAAGATTTCTAAGTTGTCCTAAGTTACATAGGCGTACTTCATACAAGTATCTGCCCCGACAGGAGACCGAACCCAGGACATCATGCTTCGCACTCAGGTTTAGGTACGCGGTTGTTTCTTTTACCATACAGCAGCTTTATTCGTAAGCCAACATTATTCCTATTTATTTAATCGTCATAAATTCATGGTACCTAAACCATTTCTGTCACCAGCTACGGAAGGCCGCACCCGACCCCATACAAATACGAACACATTGCGAAACGTGAACCGAAGTGTCGTGCCCCATAACTCTAGCTATGTCGTAATTATGGCGTTTACGGCTATATGCCGTAAATATTTAGCTACAGATTATTGTTTATTGAATATTTTGAATACCTATGGGTGTTGTACTTAGGAAAATTACTGGTATAATCCACTCTTAATATTTTGCCAATGTTGGCCAACCTGACTTGTGACTAATTTTGCCCGCTGTACTGTCTGCAAATTCAACGCCATTTTCCGGGATAAAATTTATACGGGATGTCAAACTATCTCCGTACAAAATTTGACTGCCTATGTATTTGTATGCCTCATGGTGCAACACAGTGAGACTAACACATATAAGACCTCTGTATATGTATTCACCATAGATGGTCGAGGATGCATTGCAAGGATTGCGTTTGTCATAAAAACTAATAGAAACGCTTAATTTATCAATCGTCTGATCTGTTTCCACTAGAGCTGCGTTGTTCATGACAGACAGAATCCTCGCAACGCAACCTCGACCATCTTTTTTTTTTTTTATACGACTGGAAGGCAAACGAGCAAGTGGGTCTCCTGATGGTAAGAGATCACCACTGCCCATAAACATCTGCAACACCAGGGGTATTGCAGATACGTTGCCAACCTAGAGGCCTAAGATGGAATACCTCAAGTGCCAGTAATTTCACCGGCTGTCTTACTCTCCACGCCGAAACACAACAGTGTAAGCACTGCTGCTTCACGGCAGGATTAGCGAGCAAGATGGTGGTAGCCATCCGGGCGGGCCTTGCACAAGGTCCTACCACCTGCATCTCTGGTGCGATCGCAGCCTTAAGCGAGACGATGTAGCAGATTTTTTGAAACCCAATACTACCTTATCTCCAAAAATAAAGCCTTTTTCCATTTAGCCTATATTATTTTTATACAAAGAACCTAATCTCGGAACTACTTCTTGACGGATGCCGGGCAATAGATCACAATCAGCGTTTAATGTCAGGGCCGCGGGCCGCGGGCCGCATTCCTGTCGCAGCACCTGATGACAGGTGGAATTTCAGTGTAAACAATACATTGACCTTATTAACTCAGAACCTGGGTGACCAGCCTTACAACAAAAGTTACAAGTGCAAGTGCAAGTTTTCATTAAAATGTGATGCCGTCTCCGTCAGCGTCTATTCAAACAAAACAAACATAACTAAAAGAATCTATTTGCTCACCCGCGACCTTATGCAAGATATGCGTGTTCATGCAGTTCCTCCACCTCCACACTGTGAGAACGCACACAAATCACACAAACCCATCTGCTGCATTCGGTTTCATATAACAGTCCAGTATCCAGTTTATTCCATACGGCGAGTCAAAATGAGATTTACACAAATAGGACTTATATATAACACCAAAATTACGCGAGTCACAAGTATTAATTATTAAATGGTTCCACCATGGGGCATGATTCGATTTGTTCGACTGTACGTTATTGACGACCGGATGGCCAAGTGGTTAGAGAACCTGACTACGAAGCTTGAGGTTCCGGGTTTGATTCCCGGCCGGGGCAGATATTTGTATGAATAATACGAATACAAACTTCTTCTTGTCTTGAATGTTTAATATATGTATTTAAATAAAATAAATAAATATCATGGGACACTTGACACCAATTGACCTAGTCCCAAACTAAGCAAAGCTTGTACTATGGAGACTAGGCAACGGATAAACATACTTATATAGATAAATAAATACATATTAAACATCCAAGACCCGAGAACAAACATTGGATTATTCATACAAATATCTGCTCCAGCCGGGAATCTAACCCGGGACCTCAGCTTCATAGTCAGGTCCTCTAACCACTTGGCCATCCGGTCGTCTGTTTATTTAAGTATGTATTTATCTATATAAGTATGTGTACCCGTTGCCTAGTATTCATAGTACAAGCTTTGCTTATTTTGGGACTAGACTAGGTCAATTGTCAAGTGGCCCATGATATTTATTATTATTATTATTTGTAACATTGCCCATCTTCATCATTGCCCAAATTGCAATCACGTTGCAAAGGAAATCATCGATGATTACTAACAAACGACAATACAGATCTGTGTCGATGGAAAGCTCAATGATCACCATTTTCCAGCGATCTAGAGCACATGGAGCCATCTCATCATCATTATCAATAGTGAGTGGCGCGGGCGCATGAACGTTGCGGTTAGCTTTTCTTTTTTAAACTTTTTGTGTGCGTGAGAAAATGGGCTTAAATGAAGGCCAAGGTTGCGCGGTCTTTTGTTTTAAGGCCTTTGATTCGAAGGTGTCAGATATGGATAGATGCATGTGTATTATCCCATTACCCGTTGGGAGTATAATATATTTTGAACATGAAACTACCGTGAGACTCATTCATATTAAATGATATCGTAACGGATAACTCACGTCTTAAATCGAGTTAAGGGCTACGAATAAGCCCGAAACATGTCGAGCTAAACTCGATTTAAGAAGTGAATTATCCGTTCCAATATCATTTAATATGAGTAGAGATAATATATTCATCATCATCATCATCTCAGCCGTAGGACGTCCACTGTTGGATATAGGCCTCCCCCATAGACCTCCAGTTGCTTCGGTTGGCAGCGGCCTGCATCCACCGTGAACCCGCGGCTTTAAACAGGTCATCCGTCCATCCGTTGTGTGTGTGTGTGTGTGTGTGTGTGTTGTATCGTTTTTGTGGTCGTGTCTCGTCTCGTCGCATAATATATTACTTCAAAGAATTTATAAATATACTTTCAGATGGTGAAAGCTTAATAAGCTACATATCTTCAAATCCTTCTATAATAATATATTGCAGCTAAAATAATTATTGTATCAGGCGTTACTTTGTGGAGGTCACCCGCGACCTTACGATAATCTATGCAAGCGTGTGTGTGTTGTGTGTGTGTGTGTTCATTCCACCTCCTACACTGTAGATAAGATTTATATACACATCTCACAAACCCAACCTCAACACAAGTCTCACCACCACCACTACTACGCTGATCAAAGTGGTAACAGGAATTTCTCATCCAGCTACGTAAATAACTTTTAATTACTATTTTATCAATTTCTCTGAGGATTATTTTAAAGTAAAAATTCAAGATTTGGTTTAAACTTTAAACAAAGTCATTCTTTCAAAGACATTTTGTTTTCTAAGACTATGACTCTTCTGCGTCCGTTTAATAATCTTTGAAATATATATTTTTTTAATATTTAAAGTAATTGCAGCTCAAGGTTAACATTACATTGTAAAAAATTCCCACCAAGTAATTTTTAAACATATTTTTTTTCGTGTTAACTATAACGCATTTTATGCATCGGAATTTCACGCATTTTTTCATTAAACGCATTATCAGATGAACTTGAAACATATCAATTGCATTGTTCAATAAATTTAATTACAACGTTAAAGCCGTGGGTTCCCGGCGTAATTACTAAACAATAAATGATGCGTTGTTTGATTAATGAGATGATTACCAGCGAAGGCTGTTCATACAAATGCTTATGGTTGAATTGTTTGAAAACGTGTGCTTTGTGGTGACTAATTGGCTTGTTTGTGTTGTATTTCTGCTGTAGGATTATATGGTGAATAAGACGCTGTAAGACATAGATACGATGTGGACGCAATTTCGACACTGGACATTTTACGACTTTGACGTAAGACGCCGGAGGGAATAATACTTTATTAATTATTGTTTGTTTTTTTTTGCAGGTAAGAAGCAAGAATTTAATTATTACTTTTGCTTGAAGAACCCGGTGACAATGATAAGATAAAGGTAAGTCGGTATCAGCGGCTATCCAAAATTGATGTTAGGTACCATCAGCCAAATATGTGGTCTACCACCCTAAAGTTGATAATCGTTTGCATGTCATAAAATAATAAATGCCAATAGACTTGTCTGTCAACTTTAAAGTTCGTCTTTAGCGACATATTCATTTGATAGGAACTTGTTTAAAAATTGATAGACCACTTATTTGGCTGATGCTACATTTAGGGCCCGGAATTTTGTGTGCGGCTATTGACAGATTGTAGGGATAGAGCACCGCTTTCTATCGATGTTATCGACAAACTAAATTATGTTGTAACTTTAATACATAATTGTAAATATATTTTGCTTGGAATATTATTATTATAAAATCTTTATATTGGCTATGGTAAGAACTGAATTAATACAAAATAATATTTTCTATTTTATTCTATCAAAGGGTAGGCAAACAAGCTACCTAACGTTAAGTGGTCTCAGAGGGATCTTTTCTCAAGTTATAAAATATAAAGGTATCCGTAAATATAGTGATATCAATAAAGCAATATTGATTTCATCATTGACCGCTGAAAAAAGTACGTATCATCGAAAAGTTTGAGATTTTATTTCATTAAAAAAAACTATAGATTTGTCGATAACATCGATGAAAAACGGTGCTCTCTCCCTACAATCTGTCAATAGCCGCACGCAAAATTCCGGGCCCTAACAATTGAAGTTACATTACATTGGGGGTTGTTGAGAAGATTTTTCGATTCAGTAATCTGTTTGCGAAATATTCATCTTTAAAGCTCAAATTTTCATTAAAATCGAGCGTCCTCCCCCCTCATGATGATAGTAGGTAAGTAAGTATACAAGGAAAAATATAACGGCTAAGTTTGCTTGAGATTTACTCTTAAACTACTAATAAGTAGTTAAATAGCAGCCTACTTAAACTTGGAAGATTCCGTAGGTGCAAAATACAAAATCCTTAGAAAGATATTGCTCGATTTTTTCGTAATGGCTACGGAATCCTATCTTAGGCGTGTCCGACTCGCTCTTGGCCGGTGTTACTTTTGAATTATTGGGCCCTAATAAACTTATTGTCCTTCGAACATCGCCCAACAGGGCGTCGCTGGCGCAGCGATCCAAAAAAACGCTACGCAATCATAATAAATGGTCTAACAAATTAGATTAAAGCGCATCGACTGACGGACATACAAATAGCGGTTTGTTGTATGTTACGCAAGGACTAATGAGAAAAAGTTATGAATTTAATTCATCATCATCATCATCATCATCATCATCCAGCCTATATACGTCCCACTGCTGGGCACAGGCCTCCTCTCAGAACAAGAGGGCTTGGGCCATAGTAGTAATTTAATTCATAGAAATTCCTTTTGATTGCTGTAGATACAATACTCGTACCCAATAAAAACATTAATGTAAAATGAGAGCCAAGTTCAATATTAATAGGCCATGACAATAGACTTCATACATAAAGAAAACGATTTACATATATACTCGTAAAACACATATTAAAGCCTCAATTAAGCCATAACTATAAAATTGAAACCTACTTTTTTCCAAACCGCATATTTATTTCTATTTAGTCTGTAATATTTTGTAAAAGAACGTAAATTAAAACTGAATTCCCAGTAATTCGAACTTTGTTTGCACGTGACAAGGTTCTAAGTGGAATGCGGTTTTGTTGCCCTTTATTGCTTAAAAGCATGTTTTTAAAGCCCATTGACCTGGCCCTTTGGATAGTGACATACTAACGGACAGGTTTAAAATTAAATACGATATTAGCGGTATACGTCCGATCGCTGGTCAAGAGAACAACTGAACCGCAAAAATAGGTATTCAATCATTCGGCAACAAACGTTTCAACAAATATTCATTTAACAAACAACGTTTCGTTTAGGTGCAGAAGGCGTTTAGGCCTTCGATGTTAAGTATTTTTTTATAGCAGCCCGGATAATAAAGATAATAGATAGATTAGTAATAGAAAAAAGCAATTTTAATCAATCATAATCAAAATAAACACAATTTAGTATGGCTTTTGAATATTCTATTAAATATTATTATTGCACTTAATAATATGGAAAACAATACGTATTGCATTCGTATCATTATGGCATCTAATTTTCGGGAAAATAAGAATATATTCAATAAATTTTCTAGTGAACGAAACATTCGGGCAAATGAAGTTTCGGGCATATGAACTTCGGGAAAATGAAATTATAGCATATAACTTTCGGGCAAACAATAGATAACCATTGGGACATCCTTATTGACTTTTTAGCGGCGGACTAGTAACTTAGAAAATTTGAAAACTACCCCGAAATTGTGATTTCAAACTTCAATATCTCAGAAAGTGACAATGTCGGAGGTTTTCCAACTTTATGTTTGTTAGCTTATATTTGAGTCTATTTGGCCAGTTAGAAGCCTCGTCAGTGGGAACCTTCGAGCAGATGGACAAACATACACAAGAATGCCGCGCGGCCTTGTGCCCCGCTGGCACATATAACTATTTGCTCATCGTCTGTTTGTCTGTTTGATCTAACTATTGATCCAAGATCATGCGCGGGAATAGAAAACGTGTGTCGTCGCATGTTATGTTATATTATTAGCCTCGATGGTAGAAGCTATTTAAGATGTAAGTATAAAAGGCCCTCTTAATCTAAGAGGAGGCCTGTGTCATACAGTGGGACGTAAATTATATTATTACTATGTAGCTTTTGCCCGCGACTTCGCCCGCGTGGAATTCGGTTATCGCGCGCTGTTCCCTCGGAAACTATGCATTTTTCCGGGATAAAAAGTAGCCTATGTCACTTTCTGGCCTATAAACTATCTCTATGCCAAAAATCACGTCGATCCGTGGCTATGTTTTGACATGAAAGACGAACAAACATACAAACACACATACACACACTTTCGCATTTATAATATTAGTATGGATAGGGTATTAAATATAAATATAGTGATTAACGTATTATGCATTTTTATTCTAAGTTTTACGGATTTTTTTAAGAATCAAAAGCGTGACTAAAATTTAAATCAAAAATTCCGTTGTAAAACTCTGACAGTAGTGTTCAGTCAAAGTAACTTTACCTTAACCACTAGCAGAAATATTCCGAATACACATCTCTCAATAGAAATAACTAGAATTACCTGTCACTCATTTACTCTCAATTAAACAAGTCAAGGTAGAAAATTTTACTATCCAAACATGGCGACGAAGTTGATTTCACATCCTCCGGTTTAGCTAGAAGCGATAATTAAAACTTAATGAGACGTTATTAAGTTAGATAGGTAAGTAGGTGGAGTTAGTTAAGTCATCATCATCATCATCATTAGCCAAAGCCCCCCTTTTAGAACGCCACAATGAACAATAACTCGAATTCACACTTTATTTATTTATTTATTTAATGAAATAATTACACAGCATTACAGACAAGCCAAAGCACTGTGAAATTCATAAAATATTAACAAGCACAACACATGACACATGGCACAAAAGATAACAGAATTAACATTTACAAACAATTTAGTGAAGCTACATAAATTCTTCCAGCTACTAGCAAAGATATCACACTGTGGCGCCGATGCGAGAAGCGTATTAAGATTCGATAGAGCTCGAATAAGAGGTGAGTTCTTGTGTGACACTGTGCGAGCTTTGGGAACTGCCAGCAGGTCACGGTTGCGAGGGCGAAAATTGAACCGGGATTGGGACACTGGGGGCGCGAGTAGGCGCACTAGTTGCGTTACCAACTCGGGGCAGTCAGAATCTCCACGCAATATTCGACACACGCTTTGACTTTGATTTGTACTTTGAGTAGTGACGTGCGTCGTAACAAGTTCATTCTCACCGCGTTGCTAATTTTTGCCGACTGAGATACCTATGGAACTCTTAAAGGATCACTTTGTTGTTCATCTGTCCTACCTATTCTGTCCAGTCTAGAGTATAGACCCTTTATCCCACGAATGCATGGAGGTAGGAAGCTGAAAATGAAACTACCGTCAACCCATCCGTCAGTCCATCAAGGCCCTTTTCTTAGGAACGCGTGAACACATCAAGCTGAAATTAATAGCCGTACTCAGGTCTGCTAATCCTTGGAGCAGAGAAAAAATCAAACTTCTAAGCTTGCTGTAGACCTTTGCTACTAGCTTAAATATGAACGTTTTCAAGCCTAATTTGATAGCTCCTACGTTTTGAAAAATTTCCAAGAGTGGCACCGACAGCAAAAAAGCGTGTTGTTTTCGAACTTGCAAAGTCTTGCAAAGTTGCAAGACTTTAGAAAATTTCGCAAGAATTTGGTCAGGACCTGTAAAGAGAACGATAGCATTTATGCTCAAGTTGAAACGGTCATGGATTACTTATAATATTGTAGAAAATACTAGTGTGTTGTTCTCTAGGGTTAAAACCCCGGCGCCTCTGAGCGTCTCAAAATTCATGTACGAAAAAAAATCATTTTAAACGAATACATTGTATGAAAAACCCCCTCCCCTATTGAAGTCGCCAACACCATATGAATCATTTTAAATTGTGACCAGCCATATTTTTAGTCAAGAAATAAGGAAGTCTCATAGAAACTCCTTCCCTAATAAGTCGAAAGCTACTTCTTCGTTCTTTATCTTTGCCTATGCAGATCATTTTTATTTTTAATCAGGACCCTGTATAATATAGGTATACCAATTTTCATAATGCTAAGTTCAGAAATGAGAAAATTTCCATACAATCTTTACCCCCATTTTACCCCTTTTAAGGTGGAATTTTATCCATTTCACAGATAATTTTTAATTGTAACTAAGAACTTACACACCTACTTTCATACTTCTTAGTCCAGAAATGAGAAAATTTCCATACAAACTAACGTTTCAGAAACGTGTCAGAAACGTTACGCAATAGAACCTCAGGTTTAGTAGATCTACCCTTAACATCTCGTCCACCTATCACTCAGGCTCCGATTCTGGTTCCGGTTCCGTTTTCGGTTCCGATTCCGTTTCTGGTTCCGATACACAAAATTGTAAACATCTGGTTCCGCTTTCGGTTCCGTTAAAACCACATCCGTTACATCCCTGATCCAAACCTTTTAATTCAAAGAGGAGACCTGTGTCCAGCTGCAATGCGACGTATGTAGATGATTTATTAAGTGTTTATTTGTTGAGATTACACCGCTGACCAACTTTCCCTTTCCTGGTTTAATTTTAATTTCACCATTGTGATAAAATCTCCATGAACAATGTGTGTATTGTTTGTTTGGGCACAGCGGTCAACGCGGCGGTTGCTTCATTCAGTTTTACCTGACTACGGAAAAGCAAAAGGGCGGTTATGATTTTGTAAAGTTTGGTTGTGAATTTAGTTTCTATCGATCCAAATAATGTTGGGAAAAATTGTTTCACTGTATTAGAAGCATCCGCGTTATATCATTGCGTTTTGATGTTTTATTTATAAATTATGATTTAAAATAAAAATGAATCATCTTTAATACATACAAGTGTTGTTGAAATACCTATGCTGACTGCGTTATATTTGCACTGTAAGCTCTACCATATAGCTTTTAGTTAAATTTCATGGCAATGCGACTACAGGAATAAATTAAAAATTGATATTCAAGATGTTAAAACTAATAAACGTTTACCTACTAACAAAATAAACTAAATACTCTGTCGATTAAAAATAAAAATTCACTTTTCGTGCAAAGATGTATAAAATGTTGCCCGTTATTTTTACTCTTCGGTTAATTCATATTCAATCAAATCAAAAATTAAACCACCAAAAAAAAGACGAATTAAAATAAAAAAAACAACACAAGATATAATTAAAATAAGTTGCCCAAGTTACCCATCTGTTTGTTAATTAAGCTGCGACGTTAATTAAATGTAGTACACGCATGTATTTGAGAGCGAAGCATGCTCTGATTAACAGGTTCTACATAAATGCATGCTTGTCCGTCAGTAGCTAGGTTAAAAGAGTACCATATCAATTTAGCTAATTTAGTGATTTCCATAGTGGTTCAGTAATGGCGTTAAAACACGTGGTTCTATGTACAGTCAAGGGCATAGATATCGACACGACCAAAGTTACAAAAATATGTATACTTACTTTTGACCTGTTAAAAAAAGATTTAAAGTAGAGGTCAACAGTATGTGGTTTTATTGTTAAGAACAACCTCTACCAGTTAACTTTTGAGCAGTTGCAATGAAAACAATAAATAGTTAACATTTCTAATTAAACAATTCAATTTCATATTATTTCCTATTCAAACTCTGTTGTAGTGCTTTAAGTCTTCCATTAGTGTCTCTATAAAAGATAATATCATCATCGATATCATTTAGATAAAATCAATAAGTGAGAAGTCACTGTGAAAGATCAAAATCATTATCATCCCAGCCTATATACGTCCCACTGCAGGGCACAGGCCTCCCCTCAGAATGAGAGGGCTTGGGCAGTAGTTCCCACGCGGGCCCAGTGCGGATTGAGAACTTCACACACACCATTGAATTGCTTCGCAGGTTTGTGCAGGTTTCCTCACGATGTTTTCCTTCACCGTAAAGCTCGTGGTAAATTTCAAATGTAATTCCGCACATGAATTTCGAAAAACTCAGAGGTGCGAGCCGGGGTTTGAACCCACGATCCTCTGCTTGAGAGGCCATAGGTCAAACCACTCTGCCACCACGGCTTGAAAGATCAAAAATGCCACGAAAATGAATTTTGCTCGTATTTTACGAACCCTGCTCATAACAGAATAGATAATAGTACAAAGTACTCACGTCTTAAATCGAGTTTAGCTCGGAATATTTCGGACTAATATTTCCTCTAGGAGGAACTTACGCATGAATTTCAAAAAACTCAGAGATACGACCCTAAATTTGAACCCACTATCTTTGGCCTGAAAGACCATAGTTCAACCCAGGCCACCACGCCTCTCCTAATTTGCTAACTTGTAAAAAAAATGGGAGTGGGTAGTATACTCGTAAAATAACTTTAGTATCTTATTGGTAATTATATTGCTGCTGATTATACCTTTGTCCTTAGTACTGACATTTAATGATCCTATTCATACATAAATAATAGTATCGGCTGATTTAATAGACAGATATACATATATTTAGTGAATTAATATTATGCAAACGTAGGATAATTACAATACCGTGGGATTTGCGCTAATGGAAGTTGTATTTAAGACATAAATACAAATTCAAACACATACATTTCCTTTGTTTATATTTTAACACTTACCTGGGCGACCGAGCATTGCTCGGAGTTGATACTTTTGCAGTTTTACTGAAACTCGAAAACACGCGTTTTCACAAAGATAAGACCAGACTATTGATCGTTGTTCCTCGAAAACCCTAAATAGTAAATTTCATGTATTATACATACCATGCGAAGGTAACTCTGTCTGTATGTCTGTTACTTTCTTTGATTCTCTATTGCCTAAACGGCTGGACGATTTTTCATAGTACGTGCGGTATAATTAGATTAAGGGGCTGTTTCACCATCCATTGATTAGTGTTAACTGACGATTAAATGTGATGCCGTCTCTATTTGTTTTGTTCGAATAGAAGGAGACGGCATCACATGTATCCGTCAAATAAAACTAATCAATGGGTGGTGAAACAGCCCCTTAATATTTCAAATGAAAAGAAAAGAAAAGATGAAAGATGGATTATTTCATTGTCATAATATAGGTATCATATAAAATAATTTATAAGGGTTCCGATGTTTCCTTTTGACCTACCCTAAAATATTGTAACTGAAGCTTTTTCATTTAAATCCGTGGACTTGACCGAACAACGAGTGAGCTCGGCGAGCAAGTACGCTGACTTGTGTGTGCGTCTGTCGGACACTAGACATTCCTGGCGGCGCGAGCAACGGTCTTGCGCGCGCGCAGCTGCGGATCTCGTCTCCACGCAAGCTAGGGTCGCCACAAGGGATACTTTTGTCAGATAATAGGCTAGAACCGCTAGATTCTTAAAAACATACAATAAGTATTAGTAAGCGCAGCGTAGGACGTCCACCCACGAGATGGGCCAAGGGCGTCGCCAGCCGGTGGCCCATGAGGGGGCAAGTTGATATGGAGAATGAGAAAAGTATGAATTGTAGGTAAAGCTGGGAGCACATGAAACTTTTCACTTGTAGTACGATCCCTACATCTACAGCGAGTGTAATAACTTTGATTTGGTTGCTTTACATCTGGCAACTTTTTAGAATCTCAAGGGGGGGTAGCTGCCCTCCCTGCCCCCCTGGGCGACGCCCTTGAGATGGACGGATGACCAGGGCCCGCTTTCACCACGCTGACAGGTGCGACTACTACTTTAATATTTTGAATATATGTGTGTTAATCACTAAACCAGTTTTTACTATGAGTTCATTGTAGGACTATGGAAACCCGAAAAATACTCGCAGCAAAAAAAAACAAATTAAAAAATAATCAAAATCATTTTTTTTTACAACGGTATAATCATACCGGTGATTGTCATAGTCTAAATTGAATAAAGAAATTTTTACTTTGACTTTTATTTCTATTCCGTTAATGCCGCCGTTACAGCCCTAGGGACGGAAGCTGAGCATAATTTTCCGCGTCCGCGCGCACAACTGTTCTATAATGGCTGCGCCTGCGCGGGGCTAGATCGCGCTAAGTGTTTATTAACATACGGACTAACAATTCAGCGATTAATTACTTTTATGTGCCGTTAGTTTCTTACAAATCTAAAAGTCAAAGTTAAAATGTCTTTATTCAATAACAAAACAACAAGCACTTTTGAATGTCAACAAATCTACCATCAATTCAATTCAATTTACTTATTTTCATAACAATTTCGGTTCAGAAAAACTTTTGTTGAGAAGAACCTGGCATTAAACTCAACGAGGTATATATTTTTCACCTCAGCACCTCAAACAGGCAGGTTTTGCTATGAGAAATCAGTGAGCAAAATCGCATTTTGCTCACTCCGTGAGACAAAGTAACTTTTTAATTATTTTTTTTAATGCTGAGTACAGCAAAGAGGATTTGAACTTTACTTTGATCTGTCATTTCACTTCAACACGAAAAAAGCGAGGGATAAGATCAAACGTGTTGATTACGATCTTAAATTAATAATTTGGTATCGAAAATATCATTATCATCATTCCAGCCTATATACGTCCACTGCTGGGCACAAGCCTCCTCTCAGAACAAGAGGGCTTGGGCCATAGTTCCCACGGGCCCAGTGCGGATTGGGAACTTCGCACGCACCATTGAATCGCTTCGCAGGTTTGTGCAGGTTTCCTCACGATGTTTTCCTTCACCGCAAAGCTCATGGTAAATTTCAAATGTAATTCCGCACATGTATTTCGAAAAACTCAGAGGTGCGAGCCGGGGGTTCGAACCCACGACCCTCTGCTTGAGAGGCGATAGGACAAACCACTAGGCCACCACGGCTTTTATTAATAAAAATATATCGATACCTAATTGTTTCGTATATCGTTGCTATCGCGCTATCGTTGTTTTGTGTGTTTGTGGAGTCGCAGTGCAAGTTAAAACTTGTGTTAGTTTGTATGTACTGTCTTTGTTGTATGTGTAGCATTCTTGTGTTTTTGCAGGTGGTAGGACCTTGTGCAAGGTCCGCCCGGATTGCTACCACCATCTTGCTCGCTAATCCTGCCGTGAAGCAGCAGTGCTTGCACTGTTGTGTTTCGGTGGAGAGTAAGACAGCCGGTGAAATTACTGGCACGTGAGGTATCCCATCTTAGGCCTCTAGGTTGGCAACGCGTCTGCAATACCCCTGTGTTGCAGATGTTTATGGCGGTGGTGATCTCTTACCATCAGGAGACCCATTTGCTCGTTTGCCATCCAGTCAAATAAAAAATAAAATAAAAATAAAAATAAAGATTTTTACTTTTTTTTTAAATAAATTACATGACAACGAAATATTTCCAAAATGTCAATTTTCCCGATCTTTTAATAAAGTATGCTGCCTCGTGCACGAAAGCCACTTCTCTTGTTTTTTTTTATAAAAGAATTCCGTATACTGCCTCTACAGTTGGAATAAATATTTGTTAAATTGAATGAATTTTTAACAAATCTATTTATGTTTATGTAAAATAAAGATATCATAATTTTTCAGCTTAGAATACTACGCTGTCTTTCATCGGCAAGTCACATCCTTATCACGATGAAAATACTCTCGGTAGTGAAACCTTTTTGTGTTTAGATACCAAACTTGATTAATAGTAACTGGCTAAAAACTATGCAGCTAACTGCTTCTGCATGTAAAAGTAGTAGGTGGTTACGTCACACCTTTAGGGTGTGTTAGACTTGAGATTTTTCAACTTCTGATTTGTTTTAAATAATTAATATCTCTTAAATTAAGGGTTTTTGGACTATATGTTATACCACATTCTATACTCTAATAAGGCTCTAGAATCGTTGGTTTAAATCTTTCGGGTTATTAAAACCCATGGTGTATAATTTAATTTGTAAATCTTAATAAAATTCATATTTAAAGGTTTAATAACATTTATAATAAATTATACAATTTGTTTAGGCTACTATAGGATACAAATGGCCGCCTTGTCAACGTATTGCCTCCTTCCTGGACGCTTGACAGTCCTGAGAGAGCGAGTAACGCCGCGTGATACCAGTAACCCTCCATCTTGAGTGTTACTGTCACTATTCTTAAGTATAGATGCAAATTCAATGGGTAGATGTAGATAATGAAAATAATATTTAAGCGAAGGCTTACGTCAGGTTCGAATAAATATGAGATGTTAGGAAGCTTTTAGAATTTTCTCGCGTCTTCACACGCGTAGGTAAGTTTCGGCTGTTGAATTTATATTCCAGGATTTTACTAAATATACATGTGAGTTCCCAAAAATACATCGCGAATTCATTAAAGTTTTCATATAAGATACCCGCGACAAATTTCATGTCTAAAGCCAACCACACACAGACGACGGGGCGGTTCGAACGCGGGCCCGCGACGGGCGTATTAGACTTCGTTTTTTTACCCGACTACCCGAAGGAGGGTTATGTTTTTCGAGCGTATGTATGTATGTATTGTATGTGGGTATGTATGTCCATTTCTTTGGTCCTCGCTGCAGCCTAAACGGCTGGACGAATTATGAGGTATCATTGGATTCGTCATAACTGTCGGAGTGACATAGGTAGGGTATATAATATTTCAATATGGCGTCTGCGAAAAAAAATATGGCGAAGTAATAAAAAATAAAAACATTGTATTGTAACAATATGGGAATCAAATGAAAGCTAATAGTTAGCCCATTCTAAATATATATAGGTTATAATACTTTTAATCTACTATTTACTCAGAAATATCAAAAAAGTATAAAATAAAAAACATTAAATTTAAAAATTCAAATTGTAACCAGCTCAAAAAATCTTGGTACTTAATGGGTCCCGACCCGACTGTTGAACCTTAAATGAGCTTCTTGACAGAGTTCTAGACCACTAGACTTATTTCCTTCCTTTTAGTTTTTAAGGCAGTCGGGTTTTTTTTTTTGCATTAGAAAAAGAGTAAACAATCTTGACGAGTCTTTTTATTGGAAAACGTTTTTAAAAAATCATAAGTAACTATTACTTATGATACATCATATCACCCTATACGTCCCACTGCTGGCCACAGGGTTTCAGAATGAGAGGGCTTGGGCCGTAGTTCCCACGCGCGCCCATTGCGTACTGGAAACTTCACACGCATCATTGAATTGCTTCGCAGGTTGAGCAGGTTTCCTTAAAATGTTTCCCTTCATAATCAAAATACCAGAAACAGGACTTATCACGCTAAAACACACAAGTAATATTTACCTCGTTTCGACCACTTTACAGTGAAAGAAAGAAAGAAAACATTTATTCGTGACATTACATGACGTGAAGTGACATGGATAAGAATAATAATAATAAAAATAAAAACAGAAATAGAATTCGCGCTGTCATCGTTCATCCACCATTACATCTCATATTTCGTTTTCTAGATTTTTTACCGTACAACGGCAAAACCTACTAGACACTGGCAATATTGTCCTCCAATGGACAGCGCCCTATTTTCCAAAAAAAACAGCAACAATAATAAAAATAAAATAAAAATTGTTACGTATGCATGTCACGAAATGGTCCCAAATCAGCAATCTGCCGGTCTTGCGAACGGCGCTGGTCTTCCTCACGCCTTGGCTTGGTTGGTTGGTTTTGGTCGGCAGTGGCCGTGTTCATGAAGAGACTAACACCTCACCACTGCAACCTAAGCTGTAAATACTCGTAATATTCGCGTGAGCGGGACGGCAAGATACGAAGTTCGAATTATGCACAGCATCTTCCTAACGCCCAAGTCAAATTTTTGATTTATAAACGAACTAGCTTTTGGCCGCGGCTTCGCCCGCGTGGAATTCGGTTATCGCGCGCTATTCCCTCGGGAACTGTGCATTTTTCCAATAAAAGTAGCCTATGTCACTTTCTGACGCATAAACTATCTCTATTCCAAAAGACGGACAAACATACAAACACACACACTTTCGCATTTTATAATATTAGTATGGACAAATGTTTTTTTATTTTATTATTATATGATTATATTAACATCAAACTTTGTCATTTATGATATAGTATGATGTTCAAAGTACAATAAGTCCTTTATAAAGGACTCTGGGCGTTAGGATGGTATAGGGCCAGCTAGCGTAGGCCCTTGGATTCGCGGCCGCTCGTGCCTTGCGCACGCGCCGGCCCATCCACTCCGCTACTTTACGGCGCACACGCCTAATTATTACCCGCCGGAGCCGATTTACACACCGATTACCACCCATTGTCGGCATGGGAACCCTGCGAACACATGAGATGCGCAGGATTACCTATTTAAATTAACTGTTGTGTGTAAGGAACGAATGTTTTGTTTGTATTTCTTCTTCATTTTGCTAGTTTTTATTTTTAATTTTTGCTTCCCTCGTAAGTAATTCAATTATAAACTTGTGGCGACCCGCAGTGCCATCTAGCTGTCACAGCGAGCAATTGCTACATCGTACATCGCGCAATATCAACTCGGAGGCATACAAATCTTCTCTTATCTTATGTTACTAAATTATTATAAATTAATCCCTATTTCCCTTAATTGGCCACGCCATAAGTTGAGAACGCCTTACCAATGTCATCCACTTTTTTTTAACCCCCGGCGCAAAAAGAGGGGTGTTATGAGTTTACCACTATGTGTGTCTGTGGCACCGTAGTTCTTAAACGGGTGAATCGATTTTAATGCGGTTTTTTTTATTTGAAAGCCGGTTTTCTAGCGATGGTTCTTAGACATGTTTTTTTTTCTAATTTGCCGCTCAAAAATTTAAAAATGATTTGATTTATTTCTGATCTATGATAATTTATTTATTTACTTTACTTTACACAACATCTTACGTACACAATTTGGTAATTGATTGCTTACTTGTGTGGGTACGATTACACCGAAATGATCTGTACCAAATTTTAACTTAATCGTTTCAATAGTTTGGCGCAAATTGAATGTGACAGACAGACACGCGAGTGATCTTTCCGTATTTGCCTTTTGAGGTAACGGAACCTACAAATTATTAAGTTCCTGTTTTCAACATTTAGTTAATGGAACCCTTAAAGTCGAAGCCGTTGGCATCCCGTATCCAGTTACAAAACTTGTTAGATGGAACCCTAGCTCGATTAGCAAGCACATTGTCACGTGATAAATCTTGTCTATACCGATTTGATGCTTATTTATTGCATTCCATTGGGACGGGGATATAAATCTGTGGAGAGGTTGTGTCGGCCAGGGGCTATATTATATCCGTCTAGTAATGGAGATGGGACTTTATAATTATAACATTTGATTAAAGGGAGAAAATGAACTGGTAATTGTTATTAATAAACACGTTATAAATGAATAAATTTAATTATCATTAATCATCATTTGAAATTTACCATGAGCTTTACGGTAAAGGAAAACATCGTGAGGAAAGCTACACAAATCTGTGAAGTAATTCTATGGTATGTGTGAAGTTCCCAATCCGCACTGGGCCCGCGTGGGATCTACGGCCCAAGCATTCTCATTCTGAGAGGAGGCCTGTGCCCAGCAGTGGGGCGTAAATAGGCTGGGATGATGATGATGATGAATTATCATTATTACAGTCACCAGCACCAATATCTGACACAACAAGCGTGCATAAATATCTGATACGACTCTATTTCTAGGGCCGGAAGGACGTGTCAGATATTTTTTATACGTTAGTATACGAGTCATCCTATGTAGTAAGCGTCAGAGAAAAGGATCCCCCTTTGGCAATGACATCAAAGCGTTCAATATTTTTGTTATGTTACGTAGAGAGCGAGTTGGTCTAGTGGATAGTGAGTTAGCCTCGACATGCTATGGTTCGCAGTTCAAACCCCGCACCTTGAAATCTTTTTTTTTTTTAGATTTTATTTATCACCTGTCGTTGATTATTATTATTATATAAGAGATCTTTGTTAAAGTAGGCCTGAGGTATAAAAAATGATAGGCATGTTGCAAACACAATATTTGTTTATTTATCCATAGATTTCTAGTTCAGTAGGTATACAGTTTTCTATTTATGTTAAAATATGATTATTTACTTAGGTTTTGAGCCGAACTAAATTTACTAATAAAACACAATACCTGGGGGTGACGTTTCGCTTATACATCATATTTATAAAAACATTTACAACACTTATTTACATAGACTGTTAATATTAATTGTGCCTGTGATTACTGAGAAAGAACCAACATGCTGAACTATTATAGTATAGCAATTTACATCTTTCTCTTTTATCACGGTTTCTGATAACCCTTTTGAAACAACATTAAAAACAATACCTATGTGAGGTCAGATGGTGCATCATTAACACATGAATACTCGTCAACAAGAGTAACTTGACTGATCATAACAAAGGTCTGTTTATTATTGATTAACTACGAAATAATAGTAATAGGAATATTAACACTTGCTCTTTCGTTCCAATGCTGTTTTATTGGTAAGTATTATCTTACTTTTAGTAACGGAGAGGATAGCCCTCACTATCTATTACTTCTTGAAGCCGAGTTTTCATGCTCGAAACCATATTGAAACACGTATCACTATTACGCAACAGTTCCCATGTTTTGTTTACCTCATTATCCAAATTCTTTTTAGACCTTATCTCACTGGAGTCCCAATTCAATACCATCTGACCCCACAAGTTTTCTATTGGATTTAGGTCCGGACTTTTAGCCGGCCATTCAAATACCGTTATGTCTTTTTGGCTATTTAGCCAGTCTTTGACGATTTTGGACTTATGCACTGAAGAATTATCGTGAACCAGGTAAATTTGTCCTTCAGGATATGCCACACGCACTGACGGTAGCATTACGTCCTTCAACACTTCGAGGTATCGCTCACTGTTCATGCGGCCGCCTATTTCCACTAGCTCGCCTGGGCCATTGAAGACATCCATCCCCAGTAACCTAAAACAGTTTACCTTTTAAAATCTGCTGCAACATGTGATCTAAGAAAACTTCAAAAGAATATTAAATACACGCCTTGCACGTGATTTAAATAAATGTGATAGTTACACAAAAATAGTAAAAAGATTTTATTATTACTTCTGTGGTTATTTACCTAGTGTTAAACGCCCGCTTGTTCTGAGATCTAATACGTTGTTGGGGTTATACCTCTTCCCACTTCTTCTCCACAAAATTTTTCGCCCATCCTTATCTGACTTAAAGCACTTTTCGTCAGTAAATATAACTATTTCGTTTTCCCAGTCGAAATTTAAGTAACGAGTGGCAAAGTTTACTCTGTTGGTTCGGTGATCGTCAGTAAGCTTAATTTTTCTGGCGGTTTATAATTATGGATGTTCGCCGCGTGTAGATGTCGTCGAACTGTGCTAAGAGACACCCCAAAAGTTTCAGCACTTGAGCGTGTAGATTTGAAGGGTGCCACTGAGTGAACTTGCACTATATTACGGTGTCGTTCTGATTCATCGGTGTAAGCCACTGGGCGAGGACCTTGGCGATCACATTTCACATCACCCGTCGCTTGATACCTTTGTATCCATCTTCGAACTGTTTTTCTCTGTATAAAAGAAAACAATAACATTAGAAATACATGAAACGTGCTATTTGTGAGATATATTTCAACAATAAATATATTATTAAAAACTTACCGTTACACCCATATCTCGTGCTATTTTCTTTATAGGTTGCTTTTGTTCCCAGAGAACAACAATTTTAGCCTTCAAAAAAGTTGTTAATCGAACCATAATAAAAGCTTTTCGTGAACTTAATAAATCGGATAATATTACGACGTGGAGATATTCACACAAGGAGATCGACACGAAACGTAATTTGTAAATTTCGTTATAAATATACCCTCAGTTAAGTAAATGAGGCTCATAAAGTATATTATCCTACATTCAACCTTAAGTCGCAGTTTAATACAGCAGTCTTTGATACTTCCTGAAGTTACATTACGGTAGTGCAACAATCGGCATTAAACGCAATCTATCTATTCATATCTATACGCATTAGCTAGAACAGGCAAAGATTAAGTAAATATCTGCCACCCTCAAAGTCTCAATATGAAAAAAAAAGTTAGAACCCAGTATATCTACAGTCGCTGCTTCTTTGAAAGTCTCTTTTTACTGTGCAAGAAGGTTGTGTTTGCTTTGGCGCTTTATCTACTAAATACTAATGGCACGCAACTAGCATCTATTAATTTTGCAACTATCGTTAGGTATTCAAATGGCCTAGCGGCAAATCGAAGTATTCGACCTGTGCACTACCTGCAGTGAATCGAGTTCGATTCCGAGGATTTCGATATGAGAAATTTGTGAAAAACGATATTTTTGAAAGTTGTTATTCACCGCTTGGAGAAGATTGACTGTGAGCGTGAATGTAACTTGCAATGCGAGTATTGAATATTGAATTATAAGTTGTTGTCCGCTCGTGGAATAATAATAAAACAATTATTACCTACACAATTCGGATCGTATTCGGATATTATTACTAAGGTTCTCTTGTCTCACTCACACCTGCGAAGATCGTATCAATTCGAATGTGGTTAAAAAAATATTATCAATGATCAATGCCTTTTTAATTTTTTTTTTTTACTTATGATCAGGAAAATACTACAAAAAATAAATAAACCAAAAACATAAATAAAACAAAAAGTGGATTTGAACCCGAGATCTCCCTATGATGCACTTGTCTCAGAGCTCGTGATAGTTAACCGCAGGGCCAGACAGTTCTGTCACGTGTCACACAGGGGGTTCCTTTTCTCTGACGCTTACTGTACAGTCAAAGAAACTGAATTGGGTACCAGGGGGAAAACTTTGTGCTACTACCGATATCATATTAATATTCCATACATCTGTCAAAGAGACTAACCGACACAGAACTAAGGTCATCGACATAGCTCAGAAAATTTGCAAGTTGAGCGACTCGAGTCGGATTTTGTGACTCGAGTCACTCGAGTAAACTACTTACACTCCTTACAACTAGAGTAAGAATTTATCACTTGAGCTGAGTTTAGATTAAGAATTTTTAAATACCTTTTTAAATTAGTCATATTTGGTAATATTAAATAAAATATTATTTACCTTATTTATGTCATTAATCAACAAAGAAAAACAAAATTACTTCTTACGACTAATTAAGCGCGCAGAGTTGACTCGGTAACTCGAGTGCAAACGAAGTCGAGTCAATTTTTTTTCACTCGAATACGAGTTTTAACAAATTGACTCGATTGGGCTGGTCATATCCGTCGAAGACCCGACAACCGCTGGAGTAAACGAGTGCTTGAGTGGAGACCGCGTCTCGGCAAATATAGTGTAGGACCCTCCGCCCTCCGGCCAGATGAAGTGCCGATCTGCGAAAGGCTGCTGGTACAGTCAAGGGCAAATATATCGACACGGCCAAAGTTACAAAAATATGTATACACGACTTTATGCACTTAACATTAAGGCCGTGTATATATATTTTTGCAACTTTGGCCGTGTTGATATCTTTGCCCTTGACTGTAGAAGCTGGATGCGTCTAGCGAGGACAGGGCGCAACGCTCATTGGGGGAGGCCTATGTCCAGCAGTGGACTGCTTATAGGCTGATAATAATGATGGCATAATGTCAAAGGAACAATAGCGAAATATACGCGAGTCAGTTTTCTCGACGTACGGTGGGATAAGTCCCACGGGCCAGCAGAAACTCGAAGTTCGTATCATACCGTCCCTCTCGCTCTCGTATTAAATAGTATAAGTGTCAGAGCGACCGGACGACACGAACTTCGAGTTTCGAGTTTTGTGTAGCCCTGCAGTCCCTAACCGACCCATACCTACTGCAGATCGGGGATTTCACACACACCATTCAATTTCTTGACAGGTGTTCCTAAGAAGGTTTTTCTCTCAGGTAAAACTCGTGGTAAATTTCAAATTTAATTTTGCAAATGATTTTTTTTGCTTTTCTTGAGAGGCCATAGATCAAACCACTGGGCTACCATAGCTAATATATGTATGTATTAACTTATTGATAGATATACATGCCGAAAAAGAATAAGAAAGATACTTTCTTTTCGTAAGTAACATACCTACAGGATAAAAAAAAGTTAATCTCAGTTTGGCAGTTTTTTTAACCAATTTTTAATGTTCCGTATTGTCTTTTGCACAAGTACCTACTTAATCAGAGGCCATGTCGAACGCGCGGGCACTCACGAACAGCTTTGCCATCTCTTTCTACCCTCATCCTATACCATGTGAGAGAAAGAAATGGTGAAAACGATTGTGATTAGACAATGAGGCTTCCGATTTATGATCTTGCATAACTTCATCCGGGCCAGCCCAGTGCTGCGAGGTGATTGCACTAGCGCCGTGCCGCGGCGCTGCTCGACCGTGGCGCTACCGTTGGTACAATGTTAATAAGATACGATCCGAGATGTACTGAACTAGTTTACGCCCTTGTTTTTGCCCCCGATAGGATAGGGTAGGGACCAAGGTAAAAAAAACTGTCAGTTAGATTCGATGTTTTTGATTTGGATACGTAATTTTTATTTTGTCAATAAAGTAAAAAATCACGAAGCAAGCGCGAAGTTCGGAAGTCGAGGCCCGTAACGTCAACCCGGACTGAAACTTAGCGGCGTACGTCTGTCTGTCTCCGACTAAATAAAAAAACCGGTCTTAAAAAGAAAAAATACCTGTCCAATTTTTTCTAATACCTAATGTCACTCATTCCAGCCTATATACGTCCACTGCAGGGCAGAGGCCTCCTCTCAGAACAAGAGGGCTTGGGCCATAAGTTCCCACGCGGGCCCAGTGCGGATTGGGAACTTCACACGCACCATGAATTGCTTCGCAGGTTTGTGCAGGTTTCCTCACGATGTTTTCCTTCACCGCAAAGCTCGTGGTAAATTTCAAATGTAATTCCGCACATGAATTTCGAAAAACTCAGAGGTGCGAGCCGGGGTTTGAACCCACGACCCTCTGCTTGAGAAGCGATAGGTCAAACCACTAGGCCACCACGGCTTTTTAATAAAATGTCACTCACGGACTAATAATGTAGAATATTTTTTTTATCCAGGAAACACTTAATTAAGTAATTGGATATTCCAAATTGCGACTGTTTAATTCATAAATGTTATTAAATAATCATAAGGTAAACAAAACAAGCAACATTATACCGATCGCGATATCAACAGCGAAGCGTAAAAATTCGGTAAACGTCCGGCATTAACATAAAGAAAGCGCACGCGCCGCGTCTCGGGAGAAAATGATGTGGTTGCACTTTTGCCTCCGAGCAGGGCTGGCAGCCACTGCGATAAAAAGGTGATTTAGAGTTAGATCTGGGTCTTTTGAATACGAGCTTATTGCTCACTGCGTACCTTTTTTTTACCCGACTGCCCGAAAGAAGGGTTATGTTTGTTGAGCGTGTATGTATATTACTTTGGTCCTCTAGCTCCCAAGTGGCTAGACAGTTTTCAACATATAAGGTGTCATTGGATTCGGCATAATTGTCGAAGTGACATAAGGTATTATAATATTTCAAAATGACGCGTTTTATGTAAAATTTTGTGTGGCTACTACGAAACACGAAACTTGAAGTTCGTATCCTACCTACCGTCCCTCTCGCTCTCGTATTAAATAGTATAAGTGACAGAGGGACCGCACGACACGAACTTCGAGTTTCGAGTTTCTTAGTAGCCCTGCAGGGGCCACCAAGGGTCCAACTAGGCCACCGGGAATCCGACCAAACAGCCGAAAATCGTAATCGCTTGTACGCTAGTAGTGACGTGTGGTGCCTCTACCGTAGATATAGTTAGTGTTTAGTTTTGTAACTAAGGGACCCCATACACCCTTGTATTATTATTATTCTTTTTTTGTAATTTAAGTATTTTATTTGTAATTATTTTATTTTGAAATAGTGACTTTCTGCCAAGTTTCTTGCGGCGCATTCTTCTTGGCAACGATGGACTTTCCGAAAGCGCTGGTAGTTTAAAAATGACGTGTAAAAGTGCCCATTGCGGCCTATTTACTGAATAAACTATGAATTTGAATTTGCAACTATCAGAACGACTTCTACGTTCCAAATGTTGTATATTTTTCGTTTTTAACCCCCGACACAAAAAGAGGGCCGTTAAAACAACTAATAAATAGCGGATGACGGTTGTAAACAGACTTATTTATTTTTCCTTCGATCTACGGTGGATTATAATTGACAGTTGCGTCAATAGATGGCAGCACTAGTACAAAACTAAGATTTTGTAATAACATTTTAATAATAACGTTGACGCCAGTATCTGTCTCTCTGTGACATCGTGACTCTCAAGCAGCTGGACTGATTTCGACGCGGATATTTTTACGTAGAATTTTGTGGTGCAGTTTGTGGTGCCGTTTTTTAAATCTCGATTTTAGGCTTAAACTGACAGTTCTTGTATGGATCTGACAGGACTTAAGACCAATTAAACCTAGATTAAAAAGCCTGCAAGTGGACGTTAATTCAGCTATTTTTGAGATTTAAACTTTGTAATGACAATGTCAGAGATTTTTCTACTTGTTGCAAGTTACAAGTTGGTCAGATTATAAAAAAATCATGTACAGTACAGTCACCACCACCAATATCTGACACAATAAAGTGTGCATAAATATCTCAAACGAATATTTCTAGGGCCAGTAGTGTCAGATACTTATGCACGCTCTCCTATGGCAGATATTAATGCAGACTGTACTAGACTAAATATTTGTCGATACAACCCTACGGTGCAGGCGCAGTACGGAGCCGATGGATGCATTTCTCCACTGAACGGCCATCATGGTTTGCATATGCGGAGAAATGGGACTTTCATGTCTGTCCTCGCTATTCTGCTCACTATTCAGCAAGCATAGGTGGCCTAGATATTGTTTTCCGTAAACTCTAGCTGCCGTTAGATGAGAATCATTACGGAACGTTCATGGAAATAAGACCATAAATAAACACTTTGTTGGGAAAATAGTGTTGAAAATTATATGAAACCTATTATTTAAATGTCTAGACAAACATACAAAAAGGTTAGAGAACTCCTGTAGTAAGTATTGGAATATACCAGTGACGGGAGATCCTGCTCCTTTAGAATATAAGCTAACTAACAAAAAGTTTTAAAACCCCGACTTTGTCACTTAAAACTTCAAATCTCAAAAATGGCTGAACCGATTTTGATGTAACATGTACACATGTCTAAAAACCATTGCTAGAAAACCTATTTCAAATATTAAAAAAAACCGGCCAAGAGCGTGTCGGACACGCCCAAAATAGGGTTCCGTAGCCATTACGAAAACATTAAGTAATATTTTTCTAAGGATTTCGTATTTTATACGAAATCTTCCAAGTTTAGGTATATTTTATACCTCAGGCTGCTATTTACTCATAAACTACTAATAATTCTCAAGCAAACTTAGCCGTTATAGTTTTCTTTGAAAGTTTGATATACTTACTACCATCCTGAATTTTTTCAAATTTTTCCACCCACCGTTTTAGATTTTAGAGGGGGGGGGGACGCTCGATTTTAATGAAAATTTGCACTTTTAAGTTAACTATTTGGCAAACAAATCACTGAGTCGAAAAATCGTCTTAGAAAACCTGTAATGGTTTTAAAAGACCTATCCAACGATACCCCACACTATAGGGTTGGATGAGAAAAAAAAAACACCCCCACTGTACGTCTATGGGAGGTACCCTAAAAAAAATTGTTTTTGAATTTTTAATTGTACCATTTTGTCGGCATAGTTTACCTTCATATCCGTGCAAAATTACAGCTTTCTAGCATTGATAGTCCATGAGCATAGCCGCGGACGGACAGACAGACAGACAGACAGACATGGCGAAACTATAAGGGTTCCGTTTTTTGCCATTTTGGCTCCGGAACCCTAAAAACGCATACAAATCGATCCTCCCGTTTAAGAGCTACGGTGCCACAGACAGACACACATAGCGGTCAAACATATAACAACCCCCTTTTTGCGTCGGGGGTTAAAAATGTAATTGACAGGACAAGTGTTTTATTGTAAGTATAACTTTTGTGCAGGTGTATCATTTTCATACCTATTCATCCATCGATCATTCATTTGTGCTGTTAATGTTATTGTAGGTAATACGAGTATACGTACCATGTCAAGGTACTCTAATCAAATTTCAAGTCAATATGACTACTAGCACAAAATAAATAACAGTAGGTACAAGTAAATAATACTACTAGAAGTGAGTGAAATTTAACTTATTTATTTATTTATATTCAGGATAACAACAGCCATAAATGTAATACAAGGAACATACAACATGGTTACATCACAAAAGGCCAATAACAGTTATCCATTAAGTTTTTAAATCTATGTCATCATAACAGAAATGTTCACACCAGACACGCCAGCTCATGAACAATATCTAAAGTATTATAAGAAATTGTGTATTATAATTATAACTATCTGTTTCCTGCAAGAGTACCCCTAATGTCAGAAACTTGATTAAATTTTGATATGATTACCGACAGACAGACACCGAGACGTGAAACTAAATAGTATAAACTCGTAAATATCCGTTAGCTCCTATTTACACCGAATTCATGAAATTTCTACTATAAAATTACGCACTAACGCACGCAGCGACTTTGTTTTATTATATTAAACTATTAAAAACCAGATATAGATATTAAAGAAGGTACTAACCTAACCTAACTTAACATTAGAAACCGGGCAATTGGCGACCTTATATAACTTTGTCACTCTACGGGTACAGGAACCTAAAAAGGTACCATTTTACATATAAAAAAAAACTATCACATTTACATTTCAAATGTACCCACATTCCGTCAAAGCAGCCATACATTTAACTTTAGTGATGACCACTTAGTTATTTTTAATCTCTTCTTCATAGTTACTTCAGTCGTAACTTTCTGTCATAAATAAAAATTAAATACGGTAAATGACGACGTGTTGGTTTTATTAGTAAGATAAATGTTGCCAGCATCTTGGGTTCATGCCGCGGAGGGATTATTTTATATTTTTTCCAGTTTTAGTTTAGGTATTAGTTACTTTCCTTTATTTATAACTATAGTTTTAAGAATAATAATTTACACCAAACTCGCATCGCATGGGATCGGAAAGGATTCTAAACTGTTTAAACGATATTAAAATATAAAAATAAAAATGAGGAACCAGCTTACTGACTCTATCGGTGTTTTTCAATCTGTGGATCGCGCATTCCCCTAAGGTAGGGTTGCCATATGAAAAAATGAAAAGTCCTGACAAAATCCGGACACCACCCTGAAAAGTCCTGACTATTTGTTGTAACAGATTTGACGTAGCTTGAAGGACGTACCGGCGTAATTTTGAAACTTTTGCACCTCTCAAATAATATAACAATAGGTATTATTAATTTTGTTGATTAGTTACTACTTCGTTTATCATTTTACTTATAAAAAATGGTGTTTAGTACATCAAAAAAAAAGGTTTATTTTTTTTTTCAATGAGGTAATTTGACAAAGGTTCAAAAATCCGGACATGTCCGGACAAATCCTGACACATGGCAACCCTACTTAAGGGGGTCGCTGTAGGTATCTTTAAAATACTCTCACCGTTATTGTGCATGATTAATATGATTATTCAGTTTGTATTATCAACGTAAGACCGACGTCGCCAAATATTTTTCAAACCAAACGGGGTTACGTCCTATATACCTACTCGAAAGGCTGAACTAAACTTATAGGCTTAAACTTCTTATGGTCCATTGACCATCCTTCTTTTTCCCATTTACGATATGAAGTTAAATCACTTAATTTTAAATATCCTTACAACAGTTTTACGATTCAGCCCTAAATATGGCTTCTCTAAATCCGATGATTTAGTGGTTCAATTCCCGTGCCATATTTCAATTTGTACGATCCTTGGAAACACAATTAATTCGGGATTATCTTTATTTTATTATGACTACTCGGAATTAGAAAGGTTTTACTAAACTCGTGGGATTTTAAGACGTTTTAGAATTTTCCTTTATTTATAACTATAGTTCCGTGGGTGTCGTAGAAGCGACTAAGGATCTGATGAGTGGGCCAGTGCTCTCTATTGTTGACTACGAACTCCAGAGTCCAGCAATACGGTGTGGAAGGCCAGGTGCACCGATACGACAGAGTGTAGCAACTTAAAGAGACAGAAATTTGTCTCTTGACTTCAAATAAAACAGCTATTGGGAGGGTGCGAGGTACTAGGTGGGGGTAATGAAATCTATCGCAGCGCTCATAGTGGCCAAAAGAAGACATAATCTAGGCTCTGTCATCTGTCATACTCATATGAATCTGTCATTAACAAAGCAATTCGTATAGACTTTAACTACCTAATTTTAGTAATAGATGTTTGTGTTATGATGGGAGCTTGAATTATTGAACACTGTCCCTGTTTTGTTCTTAATTCCTCTACATCTCGGACATGTCCAGCAACAATTTTCCTTATGAAACGGTTTATGGTTGAAATTTTATATTGTGTGATACTCACAAAACCGGTCTTCAAAATGATACTCATTTCGATCTGAAAACGATATTTAATTTATTACTAGCGATATAAGAACAAATATATAATTTTTCTATTATTCAAAGAAAGCAATAAGATAGCTTTATCTTTTCGTTTTACAATAAATTTACATCTAAACATGAAGTAAGCGAACCCCAAAACGAAAATAAAACACTTTTTTTAAATTTTACTTACTTACCTCATTTTATTTTAATGACCAAAAATGAATTCACTACCTTTTGTCCACCCAAATCACGGTATCACAGTAATTTTGTATTATAAATTAATACGTAGGTTTGATTTTTGTCACAATGTCGCGATGAAATTTCGAACGCCAGAACATCAGAGCCAAAAAAGTTGCGGACGCTAGGTGGCGCTGATGTCGTGCACAGAGCCAATACTTGACAATGATAATGAAACTAAGTATATCTCAACGTATCTGCGCAGTTTCGATATACAGCTGTTCACATCATAATTAATTGACGGTCGTGCAAATATGTTTGTTTTGTCTAAAGCCATAAGCCACATTGAAACATGGCTCACTGAGGAACCTTTTCACATAAAATGTCCTAATCACATAGCATTGTGTGACAACGTAAATCATTATAGCACTTACTGTGAAATCGTTTTAACAGTCAGTAAAGGAAATGGTTTGACTATCGGAGATGAAACCCGGGACTTCATGCTTTAAAAAAAGAAAGGAAGAAAGAACAAAAGATAGAAATCATTTTATTGCCACAAAACTCATTAAATAAGATTTGTAAATCTAGTTATAGTAGTTAAAATTTGTATTCGGCTTCTCTAACCACCATGCCATCCGGTCACAATATTAGTCACTCCATGTCCTACAGTGTGCTCTCTTGTTCCAGATGCTCGTGACCCACTAGTGGGCAGATGGGGCAAGCCGGCAGCCAGCAGGCCGTGGCGCCGCCACCGCGCGCGCGCCGCGCCCACACCTTGCCGCACGAGCCGCTGCGACACGCCCCTAAGGTAATCATCATTATAACAGCTGGGAAAAAAAACAAAATAATTTAATGGTATCAGAAGTACAGGGTATTGTGAGGTTATCAGACTCCTACACCAACTTGTCCCCCGCTTCCAGGTGCTCCCATCACGGACACCCGACTGCCGCATTAACTTACCCCCCGCTTCCAGGTGCTCCCATCACTGACCACCCGGCTCCCACATTAACTTTTCCCCGCTTCCAGGTGCTCCCATCACTGACCACCACCCGACTCCGCCATAAAGTTACCCCCCCCCTTCCAGGTGCTCAAATCATAGGCCACCCGACTCCCACATTAACTTGTCCCCGCTTCCAGGTGCTTCCATCACTGACCACCCGAATACCGCATTAACTTACCCCCGCTTCCAGGTGCTCCCATCACTGACCACCCGACTCCCACATTAATTTGTCCCCGTTTCCAGGTGCTGCCGTCACTGACCGAGTCTCCGCGCCTGCGCAGCACGGACAACGGCGCCATCCTGCACTCGGGGGGCACCATCAGCGGCCGCCGCCCCCCCTCGCTCATGCCGGAAACCACGAGGACGCCGCATGGACACGTGGTGAGGAATAAATAGCCTTGTTTATCAAGGGCGTAGAGATAAATACTATTGCTATGCTATTGCATTTTGCAAACGAATTAACCGTTGAAGTAGCAACGGGTTGATAGTACCTAGATAAATGTGAATGCGGCTTTAGTGACAGAATGAAGTAATGGAAGAAATTATGATTCCATTTGACAATAAAGTCTCTCAATTAAGCAATCTTAATTTGATTGCTTAGTAAAGATATCTCTTGTCCGGGTGAGCGGTTAGTTCCAATGGAATGCCGAAAAAGTTTCTCGATGAGGGCTACGGCATAGATGTCGCTAGCGTCGCTGCTTAAGTGACTAAGTAAGAAACAAAAACAAGCTGAGATATGAGGTGCATAGGGAAATTCGTGTCGGTACCGTTGACCATCAGTGGTGTAGCGGTATAGCACGCGGTACGGATTACCGAGGACCTGGGTTCGATTCCCAGTGATGGTCTTATTTTTCTGTTTTTTCTGTGAATCTATATTTCAGTTTGTATTTTCAATAAAGTCTCTGATGACTCTGATAAACTGATCCTTCATTCTTCCTCCTATTGCGTGATCACGCATGTTTGTTTTCCAGCATTCCAGCGCATACCGCTCACGGTCAGCCGGCGCGAGCAGTGATAGCGAGCTGCGCGCGCGCGAGCGAGATCCGTTACACCGCTCGTACACCAACCTCGACTTTAGGCATAACGACAGTAAGTACAAAACTTAATGGCGTCACCTAGAACTAGCATCAAACCATATGGCAAGTTTACATAGATGATTTTGTGGCGCCAAAATCCAGCTGGTGTGGCAGTATGCCTCTGCGCAGGACGGCCGTTCTCAAGGTTTACCATTAAGATCCTAGTTTACCATTAACGCAGGTATTTGAAGGTCTCTATGCTTTGTTCACAGCTGCGAAATGCATTCAATCTTCATGTCTTAGTTAAATAAATAATAAATATCATCGGACACTTGACACCAATTGACCTAGTCCCAAACTAAGCAAAGCTTGTACTTACTATGGACACTAGGCAAGAGATAAACATACTTATATAGATAAATATTTAAATACATAGGAATTAAACATTCAAGACCCGAGAACAAACATTCGTATTATTCATTCGTATATCTGCCCCGGCCGGGAATCGAACCCGGGACCTCAAACTTCGTAGTCAGGTTCTCTAACCACTTGGCCATCTGGTCGTCCGATAGTTTTCTCAAATTTGCCCTACCATGCCCGTTTTTAGCAAAACACACATCACTTTCCATGGGTTTCGTAAAAAGCGACTGTAAGAGTGGGCAGTAGGGCTCTCTTTTGCCAATTATGAACTTCGAATACCAACACTGCGGTGTGGAAGGCTTAGGGTAAACTATTACAATGCTGGGGTAACTATTTGTCGCGTATAACAATGCTGGTTTAATGAGGGAAGTGTTGCCCAATCATGTCACACAAGCTTCGAGCAACGCGGGCTTCCAATCGGAAGTGAGCAGCCTTAGCGGTAGATTACCTTTAAAATAGTTCTGGCGTTTGTTGCGAGGGGAAATGTGCACACAAGTGCAGTTCCGCACACTTACATGCAAAAACAAAACTGCCACCTGACTGTAATGACCATGTAAACACATAAATAATCCAACAAATACACTAATAATTCGTTTATAGATGACTTAAAACTCACACATTGACAGGCGAGAAGTCGGATTTATCGCTTGACCGATCCGAAATTTGTACGGGAGAGCGGACTCGATGTTGGTAAACGAATCCGACAATAATAAATGATACGACATCCGACAATAATATGTGATAAAATGTACGACTTTGTTGTTTAGTAATTAAATGGCAATAATACGATAATAATTTACTTACATGTGAAATGTAACACCATCTCTTTGCAAGCTTGATGTCCCAGATCTCTTTTTACAGCAGAAAACTGAACAATTCGGCAGTTTTAGCACTGCAGCGTTCACTTTCGATCTAGTTTGAAATCCGAGCGCGACTTGTTTTATAAAATTCGTATGCCCAGTTGGGCTTGTACGTTGACAGAGGAGAACGTGGCGAATGGCTACTCCCTTCAGTAGGAAGCCCGCGTTGCTCCAAGCACAGAAGGCTACAAAAGAAATCTGTGATATATTTAGTATTGTTGTATTTTTCAGATGGCACCATAAACAAGAGGTTTGGTTCGGAGCCAGACCTGCGGGTAGAGGAAGAACCAAAGCCTCGGTGCAACAAACACTTCAGAAAGAAGTATCGGGCACCACCGCCACCCACCAATGATGTAAGTATTGTCACAATATTACCGCCAAAAATTTTAGAAATCTACTTATTAAAAGATGAGATAAGTGAGATAGGTGAGTGATGAGGCCGCCTATTGCTTACCTTAGAAAATCTCTATGTATATACTTGTGTTCTCTGTACTGTTTACTGTATTGGTGTGCAATAAAGAGTTATTGTATGTATTGTATAAGTAGCCAAGGGCGCCGCCTACCAATGGCCCAGGGGGGGGGGGCAAGTTGACATGGAGAATGAGAATAAAGTCGAGAGCAGATGAAGCTTTTCACTTTCAACGTACGGGAATGATCGATCAAGCAAGTCAAGTCAAAGTCTTGGGACTTTGTTTTGGTTGTTTTGCATTTGGCACGCCCTTGTAAGTAGCAACTTTGAGGGAACTATCGGTTTTTTCCTTTGCGGAAAATGTTTTCTTCACTTTAAACTTCTACTCGTAGTGAGCGAAGAAACATGGAGTACGCCATTGTACCAATTTCCATCCTTCTATTAAATAACAACGTGAAGTCGTGGTACTGGTTTGACCTATGAACTTTCAAGTAAGACTTAAGTCTTTCGGCATTTATGTGCGAAATTATATCTGAAATTTACCACGAGCTTTGCGGTGAAGGAAAGGATCGTGAGGATACCTGCAATTCAATGGTGAGTGTGAAGTTACCAATCCATACTGGGCCCGCGTGGAAACTACGGGCCAAGCCCTCTCATGAGACGAGGCCCAGCAGACGTAATATAGGCCCAGATGATGATTATGATTGTAGAAATAAGACTTTTTTCGCCCGTGATGTGGTGTGCGTGATATAAATCTAGGTCTGTGTGCTTCCATCGTATAACTCTTTTCCATTTCCCTTTTCAGCATCGTGAAGGTTCGTCGCCAGATTCCAGCGAAGGAAACGCGAGACCAGAACCTCAGAGGAAACTCCGGCTGTTCAGGACGAGGCACGAGACGAAGAAGCTCGGCCACGACCCTCAAGCACGGAACACTTACACCGACTACAAGTCTCTAGACTGTGACCCCTCCTTCGAAAGACGATACAGATCCCCATGCAAAGACAAAGAACAACACTTCAAATACCCTGACCCGCATGACATGGTCCAGAGTACATCATCGCTGAAGAAAGAGGAGCATTTATTACAATCCAAACAAGATTTTAGAAAACGAATGGACAGAGTTAGCGGATGCAGAGCGAAAACATCCAAAACAAATGAAAGCGAAGCTTGGAAGACACCATTGCTAAATAGGGATTTCAGACATTCGGAACGTTTCAAAAAGGTTGAAGCAGAACCACCTGTATTAAGGAGAGAAAAGACTTTTGACACGCTGATCTCCAGTGAGAGAGACAGCGTTTCTCCCAGAGCCATACACGAGGACAGAATAAGAGCGATAGGAGAACAGTTAAAAGGTAGCAGACTCGACGCGAGTCAGCCATTGAGAAAATCTCTTCCTTCACTATTATCGAAGAATAGTGAAGAAAAAGATGAATTTCAAACGGAATTGAAGAAAGCAACAAGTAGGATAAGGCACGAATTAGCGACTAAAATTAATGTTAGTGAAAATAAAACTAGTCAGAACAAAACGACACAGAAACCAAACCCAACGAAAATACCGAGCAAAGTCAAAGAGTCTAGTCTTAAAACGAATGTCACCAAACCAGAAATAAAAGAAACTAAAACAGCACTTAGTAGAAGGCCCTTGAACAGAATTAATGACACTAAAATAAAGCCAACAGTTATACAAAGTAAAATTAACACGAAACCGAATGTCCTGAATGGAGATAAAACAAATAAAGGGAAGAGTAGACACATACCTGATAGAGGGCAGGCGTCTGGGAAAGAATCCACCCCAGAACATTCGCCGACAAGGAAAACTACACCAGTACATGTTGTTCCACAAGAAAAGTGAGTTATTTTGTTTGTAACAAATTTTGCAATTATTACTTAATATTTACGTAGCTATTGCCCGCGACTTTGTCTGCAAAGAATACCTGAGAACCTGAGAACTATGCAGTTTTCCGGGATATACAGTAATCCTTTATGTTGTTAATTCACATTATAAACTGTGTGCCAAACTTCATCCGAATCGTTTCACTTTTTTTAGCGAGAAAAGTTACAAATGTGTATAGATTCATCCTCACACACACAAACATCACGTCTATATTCCTAAAATGGGGTAAATAGCAGCCTTAGGTATAAAATATACCTAAACTTAGAAGATTCGGTACACAATAAGAAATCCTTAGAAAAATATTACTTGAATTTTTCGTAATGGTTACGGAACCCTATCTTGAGTGTGTCTGACACGCTCTTGGCCGGTTTTTCAGATTTGTTTTCTACCGTTATCAACATAGCAGTGCTTTGCCTATTTCAGACAAAAACCTCCCTCGAAGCAATTCTACTTCGGTATGATAGAGAGCAAGCAGACGGAGCTCCAGGACCATTTGAAGGACTTCCCAGGGTTGGGGAGCCCCATCATCGAGGAGATTAGCAACTTCCACGCAATCGAGCAGAAGCTGCTGGGTTACCACGAGGAAGATGCGGAGTTCGACAAGTTCCATGCGAAGCTGAAGGAGGACTGCAAGATGAAGAATTGTAAGTAATTAATGTTTAAATTAGTAATGCCACACAAGGAAACGGTAGAACAAAATCGGTAGGTTATTAGATTCAAAACAAAGTAAATGCAAACCAAAATTGAAATAAAACCAGAAACAACCAAAGTACTAAATTAGATCTTGGCAACTCCACTATATAAAGTTACAAAATATAAACCAATAAAGATACCTACGATACGATAACTGTTAAGCCTATGTGAAATATATGCCATACGATCCTAAGCAAGACTCTGTGAAGACAGAAGAGATAAGAAGCCTCTCTAATACTCTCCTCCCCGTAGTAAGCTCCAGGGTGATATTCAGCCGGTTTATTTTTACCCGGTGAGATTTTAGCATTGTCTGAGTCCTCCTTTCCCTGTCGTCCATAATGTATTTTCCGCGACTGCACACCCCCATCTCCTATAAAGAAAGCAATAATTGAATAAGTACCTAGTGTCTTTGACCGTCTCAACCCAAAAAAATAAGGTTTGATACTAGAAAGAGATTCACCATCATCTATCAATATTGATCAGGGATTGTCTTTTGTCGGTTCTTAGTTTTCTATTCCCGCTCTTTGACCAACTATAATATCCCCCTTATGCCAGCTTCAAGCTTGACCTTACCTCCCCCAGTATCATCGGAGTCTGCGCTATCATCAGACGCTTCAGACTCCGACGGCTCGCTTGGCATCGCGTTGCGCCTGAGACCAACGCTGCCCAAAAAGCAACGCGCAGTGCCGCGGTTCTCACCCGCTGCTGCTTGGAGGCAGCTCGCTTCCCTGGATGCCCATTTGGCTTCTGGTAAGAATTCAAATAGATTCTAAACTGGCAAAGAATTTAGAATTGATTGAATTTACTGAACTATTTGATCTTCATTCACCAGAAACACAACCACTAGCAGTGGAGACAAAAGTATCGGCCGAGATATCGGCGGAGTCATCGCCTCGTTCGGAGCAGTCAGCCGACAAATCGGGTGATTCTGGAATATCGGGCGATCACGCTCACAGTGACGAAAGGATTGAGTCACCGACAAGGCAGGTGAGTGAAAAATTACCAAGTACTCTCGAACCAAGTGAATCTTGACTCACTGTGGAACCTTTTCGTAGAAAAAGTCATAGTATTATCGTATTGCTTGACAAGGGAACTCATTGTGACTTACTGTGAGAACGTTCTACGGTGGTTCAGGAATCAATTGGTTCGACGTACTTAAAACTTAATTGAAGTCCAAATATTTCATGTAGTGTTCAAAAGACTAGAGTAAGTATTTTAACCTTTTTATTAAAAGACTTGCTTCGTTTCAATGTTCTTCTTCACTCTTTGTGACTTGTCTTCAGTTCATATTTGTTCTTGGAACTGAAACGTTTTTGACCTGACATCCAGGCTCCAGACACAACTCCGACCTGGACCCCGCAGCAGGATCTCGGAGACAGCAGTTCCGACGGTGTTGGCGGTGCCCTGCACCTCCACAGTCCAGGGATGGGGGTGGCTACTTATAGCCCAGGCGCTCAGCCCTTCAGCCTGTCCCTGCCAAGGGATTCCCAGGACAAGGTGAGTGGAACCGGGTGTGGAGTACGCGGGATATTAGGTGCACGATACGGGATGGTTATGGTTTTGGACAATGTGTTCCTTTTCAGAAATTTTAATTTAATACGATGTGCGTACAAAGCTAATACAAACTAGCAGATAGATTAAACTTGCCCTGCCAGTTGTCCTCGTATTTTGAGGAAGCTTTAGAGTTCCATCTGTCTTTTTTAACCCCCGACGTAAAAAGAGGGGTGTTATAAGTTGACCGCTATGTGTGTCTGTGTGTCTGCATGTCTGTCTGTCTGTCTGTGGCACCGTACCTCTTAAACGGGTGGACCGATTTGAATGCGATTTTTTTTATTTGAAGTCAAGTTTTTAGCGATGTCTCTTAGACATGTTTTATCAAAATCGGTTCAGCCGATTTTTAGATATTGAACTTTCAAGTGACAAAGTCTGGGGTTTCCTAACTTTTTTTTGGTTAGGTTACTTTCATTTATTATGGACAGCGACATTTATTTAATACGTTAAGTCAAATAACTACACTACTCAGTAGTGTAACTGGTTTATGTGAATTAGTTGACAACGCCTGCAGAGTCAAAGAATTTTTCAACAAAATTGCTCTATTGTCCATTTCTATACCATCTTGTATTATCTTTAATTTTACGATCAAAATTGCAACTAATATTGTAACTAACCGAACTAATTTTGGCCTTGAATCAACCTAAACTCCCGTGTACTTTGCTGAAGAGGAGTAAAGGTAGTACTTTCCTTAACTCTTCACTAATCACTCACAATTTCACCTTCACCATCATCAACCATTAAACTTTTCCCCTAAAGATCTCTTTTCTTTAATTGGCCTTATACTTCTAAAAAAAATGTCTTCATCGTCATCATATTTCGTCGTGGATTCCATTAGGTGTATCTTCTACGGGTTGTAGACCATGGCTAACATTAATAAGATCTTCGAAGCGTCTGTCAACTTTGGCCTTCCCTATGAAACTGATTGAGGCGTCTAAATATGGGTTCTCATTACAGTTAATAACGGTCTACATCCTTACCTTATTGATGTCACTTCAAATGCATGTTCTTTCTTCTACTCCATTTCTCTCTATTATTATTCTCCTCTATCTTTATTTAACAACTTCAACAACATCATCGCTTTTATCTTCATAAATAAACCTTTATTCCTCATCAGCTCACCATACCATAAGAACACCTCCACCCCCTCCCAGTTAAAAGGGATGTCGTGCTTCTACGAATGCTTTCAGGGCAAGCAGCTTCAGCAGGGTTTCAACAGTCTCCAGAAGCTTCGGAAGTCAGTGTCTGGGGCGCTCGGAGCTGCTCTCGGCTCCAGAAGATTCGATCTGGAGCATGAACCGATGCTGCAGGAACCTGAACAGAACTGGTTTCTCACGAAGTCGGCTCCGAATTCGCTGAGCAACCCCCTGCTTTATCAGCCGCCAGCGAGAGCTAAGGCTGCAGAAGATGATATTAAAGAAGAAAACTCTATTACACCTTCGGAAAAGGTAGGATGAAGGATGGCTTTTATATTGTTTAATTTAAATTTAAAAAAGACGAATATTAGAGTGGGGTTAACATTCTGTGCGACGTTTCATCATCATCAGAGACGATGTTGTTCCCATAATAAGGGAGAGTAACCTATATTGAACTGGCGCTTAAATTGGACCGCTTCTGTATTTCCACCAAATTACACAATTTATTTACACTGGCAACAAACACTGTTTGTAGTGCTGTCATCGCTTCACTTTTTGTTGCAAGTGTAAATAAATTGTGTAATATAAATATGAATTGGTGGACATACAGATGTGGTCCAATTTAAGCGCCGGTTCAATATAGGTTACTCTCCCCTACAACTCGTATCATATAAGCAAATAACAGGTTTCTAATTATGATTGGTTATTTGGAGTCTTTTTGTATTTTTTATTTCAACTCCAAATTTGTTACTTTTACGGGTATCCCGTGAAACCATATCGAAAATACAAACTGAGACATGGATGCACAGAAAAACCATGTGACGTCTCTCGATGAGAGCGAAACATAGATGTCGCTAGTGCTGCTGCATAAGTAGCGTAGTAGAAATAAGCAACCTGAGATATGTATACATAGGAAAAAATCATGTCTAGATTCCTGTCCAGCGGTGGTGTAGGGGTTATAGCACGCAGCACGGATTGCTGAGGACCTGGGTTCGATTCCCAGCGCTGGTCTCTTTTTCTGGTTTTTCTGTGCATCCATGTCTCAGTTTGTATTTTCGATAAGGTTTCTAATTCTTTCCTTTCCCAACAAGATTGGTAATAATAGAAAGATATTAGGTACTATTGCAATTATTATCGCGATGCAGAAGCAAAAGAGACCCTGAACATTCCGAAGTGGCCAAAACTAAACAGTTCCCAACTTATAATTCATTTGGTAATTTTAATATATCAACTGTCCTGTTCAAAACGTCGTATAAATATGGTATCATCATCATCATCATCATCACCATCATCAGCCGGAAGACGTCCACTGCTGGACAAAGGCCTCCCCCTTAAATATGGTATATGACTCATTTTTGAAGTAAAGTTTGTGCTATTTTTAAGCTAAATTAAAAATCGTTGATTCGCTATCTTTTTTCTCATGAGTGATATGTAATGTTTAGTAGGTATCAGCGATGTGCAAGGTTGTGTCGCGTGTAATGTGTTTTTCATGAAGCAATAGGAACGATATCTAGCCTCGTTCCACTCAGTTGATTCCACTAGAGCGGTGCTGTACGAGGATAACATAGTCCTCTCAATGCATCTTCGCACATCTCTGGTAGGAACGCAGCCGCAATGATGAACTGTTAATGCTCTCTCCAGGAGGATACAATACCCTGGCGTCCCGGGACATCGTACCTCTCCTGGGGCGGCCACGTGATGTACCTGCCGCCCGCACCCGCTGCGCCCGCGCAGCCGCTTTCCATGCTTGGACCCATCGATAGACCCGTCAGGTGTGTATGCTTACCTTAACTTATGGCTCCACGTACCCCTGTTAAAGTTTCTAGACGACAGCGAACCCCTACCTCCCCCCCTCCCCCCCCAAAGAAGGTAATAAAATTGACTGTTGGAGAAACTAAGTTTATTTTTATTTCAAACATCATCATAATTATAGTGTACTTATATTATTTATTTCAATAAAGGGTAACAAATATAGGTAAGAATCGTCTTGCCAATGAAAATACAAACTAACAAATAACAACAAATAACAAACAAATAAGTAACAAATTTGGAGTTAAAAAATACAAAAAGACTGCAAAAACCAATCTTAATCATCTTGCCAGTCTTGCAGCCACCATCACGTAAACCTTGTCGCGAACCCCCTACCGTCGAATAGCGAACCCCTAGGGGTTCGCGTACCCCACTTTATGTATTGATATCTAATACTTTTAAATCAGCATTTCTTGTATATATGTAAGTGTTTTCGGGGATGACAAATCGATCTAGCTTGGTCTTATCTCTGGGAAAACGCTTAGTACCGAGTTTTAGCCCGAGTGGAGCTCGGTCGCCCGGGTACTGATCATTAATCATCTAAGTTTATACACGTCCCACTACACGGCACAAGCTTCCCTCGGAATGTTATTGCCACGCGCGGGCCCGCGGATGGGGAACTTCACACATGCAATTGAATTTCTCCGCAAGCGTTCCGCTTTACTCCGTAGGTTGTTCGGTTAATAACTGTACCTACCTTGTTTGACTTGTTTGATATTTTACGGGATGACCGTAAAAGTAACAAATTTGGAGTTGAAATAAAAAATACAAAAAGACTCCAAATAACCAATGCTACAACTATTTTTACTTACAAGCTTTTATCTAGTTTCACCTGTCCCGTTGTCTGTCTGTAATCAAATCTCGCAAGTTAAGGTCGACCAACTTCCAGTAGTAGGATTGACTTTCATTTGGTGTACTTATGTAGATTGCGTAACAATAAATACAATTATCTGGTACCTAGTGACATCCTGGTAGTCCGGCCAGGGTCGTCTCCACAGGACGGAACTCTTCAACGGTTAATGGCATCGACTTGAAATTTGGTATGCAAATGTAGTTTGGGTGACAATACAAGTATAGTCAATAAAAAGTACAGTCAGCTAAAAGCTTGTATTAAAAATGTTTTTTTTACCAAAAACATATTATACAGAAATAGGCTTGCGTTTAACAACAATCGCACCTGATGATGAGCCATGATATGGATTGAATCTGGACTGTAACTCCTATAAAAAAAGTCACAATAAAAATATGTTTCCTAGTTTATAAATTCATGTAGTTTTATATCATCATCATCCCAGCCTATATACGTCCCACTGCTGGGCACAGGCCTCCTCTCAGAGCAAGAGGGCTTGGGCCATAGTTCCCACGCGGGCCCAGTGCGGATTGGGAACTTCACACGCACCATTGAATTGCTTCGCAGGTTTGTGCAGGTTTCCTTACGATGTTTTCCTTCACCGCAAAGCTCGTGGTAAATTTCAAATGTAATTCCGCACATGAATTTCGAAAAACTCAGAGGTGCGAGCCGGGGTTTGAACCCACGACCCTCTGTTTGAGAGGCGATAGGTCAAACCACTAGGCCACCACGGCTTACACTTACCTGGCGTAGGGGACACCGTGATCAAGTAGTTTTATATAGTGTAGTATATTTTTATAGCGGTCAGAGAGGGTCTATATCGACTGGTAGAAAATTGTTAGTCATTACATAATGTTTGCTATACCTAATTATTTTTTTCTCTGAAACCATTTATTTTTCAGAATTGTTATAAAACAAACCTAGCCTAACCTATAGAGTTCTACAGGATAACCATTTAAAAGTTTAAATATGACTAACAATAATTATGACAAATATTAAATTATGACTTATAAAATTATGGCAGTCGAAAGGATCCCGGTCAGAGGATCTCCAACGGTGCTGGCTGAAAATCAGTGCTGGGGCGTTCTTAAACGTCTCGGCATTATGCTGAGCCAGTGTCCGATTCACAACCGCAATGGTGTCATCTTACTACCTATCTACAATATCCTAACTACTTACTTTATATTTTTGTGTCTTCTGTAGTGTTCTATTGTTGTGTTGTGAATAAATGTATTTCGTTCTTTCTTTTCTTTCTATAAGGGTTTCGTTTCTCCCACAGGAGCAAATCCAGTGGCTCATTGGAGGTGGCTGCGCGGGCGGCGCGTGCGGCGGCGCTGGCCAATGAAATGCGCGAGCGAGAGCGCTCCGCCTCGCCCGACGTTGCGCGCGCGCTGCCGGCCCGCGTGCAACCCGTGCCTGAGGTCAGTCCTACAATAAAATAACCTAACCTAGCCAACAAAAAAATTTAAAAACCCCGACTTTGTCACTTCAATATCACAAAAATAGATATATAGATAAATACATACTTAAATACATACTAAACATCCAAGACCCGAGAACAAGCATTCATATTATTCATACAAATATCTGCCCCGGCCGGGAATCGAACCCAGGACCTCAAGCTATAGTCAGGTTCGCTAACCACTTGGCCATGCGGTCGTCTAATAGCATAGCGACGTTTTTGGGATCTCCATGTCCTGCAGTAAAAATCTCTGCCTTTACGATAACAATGATCATAGAACTAATCCTGTGATACAGCAAGATGGCTCCACTCACAGATTAATCGATAATGCGTGACACAGAGACAAAGAGATCAACAGAACTGTGGGTATTAACCAACTGCGGATTAAATTGGGCAACTCGTCACACAAAGGACTGATCGTTACACAATATGGTGCGAGAAGAACATGTGAGGTTCGTTACATTGCGTCGCATTGTGTGGTTGGCGTTTCAACCGTAATGCTGTAATGTTCTGTTGATAAATAAATAAATAATCCATACTAATATTATAAATGCGAAAGTGTGTGTGTGTGTTTGTCCGTCTTTCACGTCGAAACGGAGCGACGGATTGACGTGATTTTTGGCATAGAGATAAGTAGTTTATGGGCCCGAGAGTGGCATAGGCTATTTCTTCCATCCCAGCCTATATACGTCCCACTGCTGGGCACAGGCCTCCTCTCAGAACATGGCTTGGGCCATAGTTCCCACGCAGGCCCAGTCTCAAAATAGCCGCCACGCATTGGGCTCAGCGCACACAGGGACAATTTAGATACACGCATAGCATACATATAAACATTATCGTCCGACAGCCCTCGGGCGTCCGATGGTGCCGCCAACAGATATCCGATATCGGGCCGGACTATATATGTGAAAAACAGGTACATATTTCATACATTTTACTTGCCCGGATTGGATAAAGTGAAAACGTTCACATCACCGACGGCAATGTACCACAACTCGCTCGATTTTTCCGCAGCGTTTGAATCACGCCTTATGCTAAATGATGTATGTAGTGCGATTTGTTACGTGATTATGAAGCAGGCTTGAAGGTTGCCTTCTGACATAGTATAGGCTGTGTTATTAAATTAGCACGGAATATTTTTGGCAAGTTTGATTGAACATGTAAAAGTTCTTATGGATTTTTAATTGAGTTTAACAGAATTCAAAGAGTAACAAAATCTACTTTAAAAGTTTTAATTAAATGAAAATGAAAACTTGAAAGTAGTTTGAACGGAATCGAGTGTAGAATGGACTACACTATATTTCAAAACAGGTTTTTCAATCACTTTTTTAATGTGCCTGATCAAAAATTTAGACATGCTCGTACAACATAAGACATTTTTTCTATAATAGAACAAAAAATATCAAGGGACACTTGGCACCAATCGATCTAGTCCCACACTAAGCAAAGCTTGTACTATGGATACTAGGCTACGGATCAGCAAGGGAGGCAACAGGCAACCCTCGCGCCGGCAGCTTTCTCGCGCAAAAAGAATCTCAATCGCAGTTCAACGCGGGAATGCTGCCTGCGTGATGGGCACCATGCCAAGAGGCCCACCTCTCTTTTCTCCTCCTCTCTAAAAATTGCGAAGTGTAACTGACAAGTAACATTTTATGTAAGTACCTACTTATAGAGTTAGGATAGGAATCAAGTAGATCGAAAATACAAACTGAAATATAGATGCATACCTCTACAAAAACCAAAAAAATATAACGAGCGCCGGGAATCGAACCTAGGTCCTCGGCATTCCGTGCACAGACACGACGGAACGGAATTTCCCTCCTATGCACCACATATGTCATATTATATCTTATTTTGCTGGTTTTTCTATGCATCTATACTTTAGTTTGTATTTTTGATATGGGTTTTACGGGATGCCCGTAAAAGTAACAAAAAATTTGGAACTGAAATAAAAAATACAAAAAGATTCAAAAAAAAAAAATCTTGAATCAAGTAGAATTACAGATTTAGTAGCCAAACGTTCGAATATTTTTTTGAATAGTTATTTCTTCAGCATTACATACTAGGGCAATATCAAGCACTAGGCCATCGCGGCTGTTCACTAACTTCATAATTAATTACCAAAAAACATTAAGATTGTTTAATTACGGAAAGCATTAAAGCAAATTCTGGTGACAATGGTTCCCACGACGAATATACAATGATCCTTCCGGGTGTAGCTAGCTGACGTCCTTGACGGTAGTGTCAGTTTGTGACTGTAATGTATACGAGTAGACTTGGTAAGGTGATATGTGTTATGAAGAGAACTGATGGATGAGATATATTTTTAGGGTTCCATACAATCACCAGCAGTAATATCTGACACAAAAAAGCGTGCATAAAATATCTGATACGACTGTTTCTAGGGTCGGTAGGGCGTGTCAGATATTTTTGCACGCTCCACTGTGGCAGATATTAATGCAGGTGTTTATTTTTTAACTAGCTTTTGCCCGCGGCTTCGCCCGCGTGGAATTCGGTTATCGCGCGCTGTTCCCTCGGGAACTGTGCATTTTTCCGGGATAAAAAGTAGCCTATATCACTTTCTGGCCCATAATTTATCACTATGCCAAAAATCACGTCGCTCCGTCACTCCGTTTGGACGTGAAAGACGGACAAACATTCAAACAAACACACTTTCGCATTTATAATATTAGTATGGATTGTAACAATATGGGACACCTAATAATTAGGCCATTCCAAAAATATGTATGTTATAATGCTTTAGAGCTACCGTTTTCACAATAACTTAAAAAAGTACGAAATAAATAAGTATAATAAAAATAAAAAAAGCTAAAAAAGGAAAAGAAAAACAAGTTTGATTTTTTTTTGAGCTGTTACGATTGAACGGTTCTTTGGTACTTACCTATTTTTTTTACGTATTACTTTTTTAAGTTTTTTAAAGGCAGTTGGGTTTTTAATTTTTTTAACTTTTTCTTCTGTCAGGCCTAACATAACTATTGAGCTTCACGTCCGTCATCATTTATTCTGTCACTAACAAATGATAGTAATTAAGAAGTAGTTTAGGCTGTATAATAATCAGTGACCGCTTTAGGCACACAATCATCCATATAACACCTCCAGCCAATTCAAACATTCCTGTGCCTTTTTTGTCCAATTAGTCATAGGACCAAAAACGCTGACAATACATGTCGTTGTAATTCATAGACGTGATGAACTTAGGAGTGTTATATTTAGTTCATTCGCTCATGGCCACACATTTTAGAATCAGCACATTTTTTCGAAAATACAAACTGAGACATGGATGCACAGAAAAACCAGAAAAAGAGACCAGCGCTGGGAATCGAACCCAGGTCCTCAGCAATCCGTGCTGCGTGCTATAACCCCTACACCGCTGGACAGGAATTTAGACACGAATTTTTCCTATGCATACATATCTCAGGTTGCTTATTTCTACTACGCTACTTATGCAGCAGCACTAGCGACATCTATGTTCCGCTCTCATCGAGAGACGTCACATTCACAGCACATTTTTTGGCCACTTTCAAGTAGTTTTTAACCCCCGACGCAAAAAGAGGGGTGTTATAAGTTTGACCGCTATGTGTGTCAGTCTGTGTTGCACCGTAGCTCTTAAACGGGTGGACCGATTTGAATGCTGGTTTTTTTATTGAAAGCAGGTTTTCTAGAGATGGTTCTTAGACAGGTTAAATCAAAATCTGTTTAGCCGTTTTTGAGATATTGAACTTTGAAGTGACAAAGTCGGGGGTTTTCTGACTTTTTATTGGTTAGGTTATATACTGCCCGTCCTGCTGTGGCACAGTTTTTCGCCTCTTTCGAACATTATTTTCGAGTGATGCGATTTAAAAAATTCGGTCCTAAGCCATTAGCGGGCGGTCATTAGTATTCCGAGGGTGACCATCATTGTGCGCGAGTATGGCACTTGGTACAAGCGTCAACGGCACGCGTATTGTGGCTCGACTAAACTAAAACGAAACTGAACTTTGCCAGAACTTTATATAAAACTAGTGCTTCGCACACGTAAATAATTAGGTCCAGCAGCTGAATTGAAATACGGGGATTTTTAAAATTTCCCGTGGGAATTCCCGAAAATGAAATCGTTGTTTTCATTGACGTAACATTAATAACAATCGTGGTCAAATTTCATGACTCTATAAGCCCATCGGTTGTTGTTTCGAGATTTTATCCCTATCCCGTGGTAATATCGGAATAAAAAGTAAGCTATGTTTTATTCCAGATGTTCAGCTACCTATATACCTACCAAATTTCATGACTCTAAGCCCAGCGGTTGTTATTTAAAGATTTTATCCCTATCCCGTGGGAATATCTGGATAAAAAGTATCCTATGTTTTAATCCAGGTTATAAACTAACTTTCTGCTAAATTTTATCCAAATCCGTCCCGCCGTTTGAGCGTGAAGAAGTAACAAACATACTCACTCACTCACTCACTCACTCACAAACTTTAAGTAGGATATCAATCAAAATACACAGAAACGATGGCTACATAACCTGGCTACTTAGTAAGATTTTGTTAAAATATATTGTTGAGTAGAATTAGTAGAATCGTACACTATTGTCAAGGTAAAGAAATTGACCGCCTCCCCGTTTCCCATTAGCCCCCCTTTTAGTCCGGCAACGCACCCGCAGTCCTAATAATGCTGTAGGTGTCCATGGGCGGCGGTGATCACTTACCATCAGGTGACCCGCATGCTCGTTTGCCAGCTATTTGATAAAAAAAGAAATTGACAGTATCTCGCGAAATTGCAATCCTTTTGCACACTATCGAATCTTAGGCCGCTTGTAGACGTACCGTACGGACCGTTTTTTTACCGGACTTGCGGTATTGTATGGCTTACAATGAATGTGTGTACATGCACCGGACACTTGTCCGGCGACGAAGCCATACAACATCGTAGAAAACAGTCCGTTGTCCGGTGAAAACAACGGAAGTCTAAAAGCGGCCTGATGCGGTGTTGCTTACTTGCAATTTGGTACCGTCCGGGGCAAGCAACCCAGCTTGCCCAACCTTCACGCCCGCATAGATTTGGGGCTGATTCTTGGATTTGCATACTAACGCATAGGTCAGATGTCAGATTACTTTACAGTCTTGAGCGCACTGGCTTAACATCCCCCCTACAATTTGTGACAAAAAAAATAAGGCTAGGTTACAGCATGGAATTTGGCGTCCCTTTAGAAGTGCGCCGGCTGGTGTCCCTTGTGTGAGGCTGGCTCTCGGATAACTTAGGTTACTTTACAATAAGCCTCTCTTTATGATGGATTTTATCTATATGTCGGCGGCCGATCGTCAAATCCGCCAGATCACGAAATTCCTAGGCATATCGTGAAATGGCGCCATTTCATGAATTGGCTAGTTCAGGCAGATCATGAAATTCCTAGGCATATCATGAAACGCCGCTATATCTATTCTGGCACTTCGCCGGCCGCTCCCGCGGCACGCTCGCTTCGCTCGCTCGGCTCGTGCGTAGTGGTCACAATTCATACTAATCACTCCTCGCTTCGCTCGTCGTACCTAATTTTTATTTTTTTAGCAATCACGATGTGCCCGGTATAAAGCTAGGAATATCGACGAATGCATTGCTCTAATCGATCTGCCGTATTGTTTCTCTGGCACATCGTGATATGCCTGGCCAACTTTTAGGCATATCATGAAATGGCCATTTCATGATGTGCCTAGAAATTTCGTGATCTGGCGGATTTTACGATCGGCCGCCGACATATTACACTTAAATAAGAATCTTTCTAGCGAGATCGTGCTTAGGTACTATTGGCTAAGTTACTGAACAATCTGTCTCGTGATATTGTTAGCATCCAACTACATAGATACAATATCTCAGAATGTTGTTCACCCATGGAGTCCTCATCAGAATAAGTCCTTACATGACTTAGTTCTGCCGGAGCTTGGCGATCGTGACCTCGCAGTTGGCTTCTTGTCAAAACACGGCAGCGCTCTGCGACATTTTACATAGACCCAGGGTTTCTCAAAATTATGGCTCCACGTACCCCTGTTAAAGTTTCTAGATGATAGCGAACCCCCCCCCCCCCCCCCCCCCCAAGAAAGTAATAGAATTGGCTATTGGAGATTGGAGAAACTAAAAATAAAAAATACAAAAAGACTCCAAAAACCGATCTTAATCATGTTCCTAGTCTTGCAGCCTGGTGGTTTTTGGAGTCACGTAAACCTTGTCGCGAACCCCCTACCGTAACCCTAGGGGTTCGCGTACCCCCCTTTGAGTAACCCTGACATAGACGATGACTTAAAATCGTAGAACTTATAGTTGAATAAAATTTTGACCAAAATAACGATTGCCAAAGACCATAATTTTTAACAAGGTTTCGTTAAATTTGCAATTTTTAGGATTCCGTAGCCAAATAGGTTCGCCTTGTCTGTTCGTCTGTCCGTCCATTGGTCAGGGCCTTAGCTTAGAGACTATTATCGGTAGAAAGCTGTAATTTTCCATGGAAATAGCCTTTCCCGAGAAATATTTAATAAGATCTGTTTTTGTACCTATGTTTGACAAATAAATTTATCACATTATCATTATCATTTAAAAGATTTTTCTTTAGGACCTCCCATATACGAGGTGTTTTTTTTCTCGTCTAACCTTATAGTACGGGGTGTTGTTGGATATGTCTTTTAGTTCGAGGTTGTGAATGCGGTTTTTCGATATGTGATTTACTTGCGAAATATTCAACTTTAATGTGCAATTTTTGCTAACTTTAAAACTGAATCTTGGTGAAAAATAGTTTATTTACCATCGCTGTCGCATAATTTATTGATTGCCAGTGTTAACAGCATTATTTATCTTTACATTATAAATGCTAAAGCGAAGTGAACGTTTCCTTATTACGCATTATCGTTTTAATTGCTGGAATTAAATTCAAATCCCTAGTTAACTATCAGAAAGCCATTAATGCTTAAAGACTTAATTATTCTCATCTTCAGTCTAATAAATACGTTTCACTGGTATAGGCACAGGATTCCTCTCGAGATGACAGGGCTGTAATGCTGTGTTATGGGAACTGCAATTAGATAAATTACATGGGTAGACATACAGACAGACCGTCTACCCGCGGTCATGACTTTGATACACACGTCAAAATATCGGAAGTACATTAAAGTAGTTTATAAAAACAGATGTTACTTTCCGAAGGTCCATCAATGAACTAAAAACAATTACTTTGCTGATCCGCGACCTTATGTTAGCAAAGTCTATGCAAATGTGTTAAGAGCACACATGAATCACACAAACCGAACTATCACCACCACCATACTACACTGACGCCTTTCGAACTCGACCAGAGTTCATCCTCAGAGCACTCGTTGAGTTCGAAACGCGTCAATGTGGTGTCGAGGTCGAGGTGGGGGATCAGCATGAACACACATATGTTGCTTAGACGTAGCTATCATAAGGTCTTGGGTGCATTTTTTTTTGTTTATTATATTTTTTGACTACATCCCGTAGGTAATTAATATATAATGTGATCAACCGTGAATCGTTACAGTGCATTTTTTTCGACGCTTTCCTTCCCAGAAAAATTCAAGATAAGTTTCGAATGAAACTTCACACGTAAATTATAAATGATTATTGATTAATATAACTTCCTTCATAAGTAATCATCATCCCAGCCTGTATAATGTACGTCCCACTGCTGGGCACAGGCCTCCTCTCAGAATGAGAGGGCTTGGGCCGTAGTTCCCACGCGGGCCCAGTGCGGATTGGGAACTTCACACACACCATTAAATTGCTTCGCAGGTTTGTGCAGGTTTCCTCACGATGTTTTCCTTCACCGTAAAGCTCGTGGTATATTTCAAATGTAATTTCGCAAATGAATTCCGAAAAACTCAGAGGTGCGAGCCGGGGTTGGAACCCACGATCCTCTGCTTCAGAGGCGAGAGGTCAAACCACTAGGCCACCACGGCTTCTTCATAAGTAATAAACAGGACAAATCTTCAAATAGTTTCACAAAATAATCAATAATCACTAACGTAGATTAATTAACATAAACGAACGATTAACTATGATCCTGACACCGCGTCAAATGACGTGCCGCAAAAACAGGTACGACACAAATTCTATTTACCTTGAGTGCTTCATTACGTTTGATATTGCTATCAAATGTCATTGTTATCCCTCTTCCTTTCTAAGTCGCTACACTCTTGATAGTGGTCCTGGTCGTCGGTTGACCAGCAGTGAACCTTTATGACGACTTTCTTGGGGAAACAGTGTGGTTGCCTTGCCTTCCACGCCACAGAGCTGGAGCCCGGAGTTGGTAGTTGGCATAGAGAGCGCTGTCTCGTCGTTGTTATGAACTCAGCTAAATAATGGATGGAATAATAATTTAGACCATAACTGCCTCACCCCCAGGCACATATTAAAATGTAAATACTGAGTGCATCCAAACAAATAAATTAGATTCTTAAAAAATATGAAAAAAAAGATTATCTAAAAATGGCAAAAGTAATTCGCGTCAATGTACACGAGAGCCCTTGACTTCACGTTTAGGTAAAAATGTGCCGAAGCTTGAAATCACACGGAACGGGCTATATCTTCATGATTTCTTGCTTAATTTACAAAAAAAAAACAGGAATAAATAATTATTATGTCTGGGCACCCTGGGATCTTAGGCCGTAATTATTGAATAATAAACACCAAGGGACACTTGACATCAATTGACCTAGTTCCTAAATAAGCAAAGCTTGTGTTGTGGGCACTAGGCAACGGACAAACATACTTAAACACATTTGAAATACCCCAGACTCGAAATAAACATTCGTATTTTAAGTTTTCCTTTTTCAACATTACCTATACAATGACTAGAATAAATTGACGTAGCCATAGCAACTAGACATATCGCTATCAACCGCCATGACACGTAACTCTTCACTGGTGGGGAGCCGTGTCGTCTGCGCATCTTCGGCACACAAGCAGCGCACGCGCAGCTTACTGGTCCCGCGCAGTAGTTACTGTATACGGCGTGATTTGTTTTGGTCGAATACATACTACGAGGTGCAAAATTCGAACTCGGTATCTTGCAGTCCCGCTGACGCTTATATTGTTTAATACGAGTGTGAGAGGGACGGTACGATACGAACTTCGATTTTCGAATTTCGTAGTAGCCCCCCAGGCGGATAAGGTGAGCGAAGATTTTTTTATAATAATAATAATAAATTTATTTGTAAGCACATGGGTATTAAATGGTCATTTTGAAAGTGATAAATATTTTATGATTTATTGCAATTTTTTCGGTATGTGTATTTTTTAAAATTTTCATTGTGATAAGGGTTGGTTTTTTGCAAGTTTTAATATTAAAGTTGTCGATTTGTGTGTATGTTTTGAACTTGGTAGAAAAACGCCTATATGCGCGGATATTGGTTGGAAAATAGTTTTCTATCAATAAATAATTTAAAATGCGTTTCGCACTCCTAGATCCAGTAGTTCTATCAACTTAATATAAGAGCTCATTTTGATTTTGACTTTCTTATATTTCTGGAAGGTCTCAATTAAAATGGTAGATTATTTTGAGTTGATAATATGCTCTTGATCTAGGAGTGCTATTTATATTTACCTGCTCTATAAAGGTCGCGTGTGATAACATTGATATAATTTTATATTCTAAAGGTCACGAAAAACGTGGAGACACGCACGCTGTGTGATTTAAACATTGAATTCATTTAAATATATTAGAAAGACATAGATAACCAATATCTTCCTTTTAGATCTTTTTTCACTTTTTATCCATGCTATATTTAAAAAGTACCAAGGTCAAAAGAAGCTGAACCTCTACGACGTCGCAGTTTGTTTTGCTAATTTTTTTGTTATGAAAAAAAAACTGCCAATTTTCTTTCGACGCGTTCTTTGTGGTAAAGATGGTCTTTCCGAAAGTGCTGTTTGTATAAAAGCCCTATGCGGCCTACTTGCAGAATACGACACACAATAATAATAATAACAACAAATAATAATAATAATTAGTAGGTATACTACTAGTAAAGTATTAGCTATTAGTACTTATACTATTACGGGTTGCTTTTCGTACTTATTCTGATTGGTCGGTAAATAGAACATCTTAGGTGGGCACCTCGGTTCAATTTTAGTATTAGCAAAAGTCACCTGCATTTCAATTTAGTGCCAAGCTTTCAAAATGTATGAACCTGTCAACCTAAAACCAGGTTAAACGACTAAATCTAGGTTTATTGTTTCCGACAAGTAATTACCTAAATAAATTGGCTAGGTAATAGTAGTTTATATCAGCCAATCTCATTGGGTGTTTTTTTGCCACTAAAGCGTCTTCGGGCAAAGTTGCATACAGGAGGCAAAGTTGGTAACTTTGGTATTGGTGCCTATTTAATAATAACTATTCATTTATTTCAATCTTGTATGAACCCATAGTAAGTTATTTAATAATTAGACAGAAACAAACTTACATCTATGTTTGTAGAATAAATCCTAAACCATCCATAATTTCGTGTTGAACATAATAATAAAGCCCGCCTTTGATAAAAATAAAGCAACAATGATGAATTAAACATACCCTAATTAAGTTGAAAACAATATAAAAATCACGATTGTATAATTCCACTAGTAAAAGTGAAGCGGCTTTCGTAACATTGTTTCAAAGTGAGTGTAGGCATTACGGAAAGACAGTCGCTTTCGAGTTTCAGCACTCACGCGCATCCAGCCGTTTATAATGCAGGCACATCCTAATATAACAGAGGCGAAAGTTTGTGTGTCTGTGTGTTACTATGAAACCTACACGCTGAAACGGCTTGGCTTTTTTAATTTTCCATGGTTTTTTAAATCTTGGAATTGCCTCGCATGATCTAGAAATATCAATTCAATTGTCTGACAAATGCAGTAAAGTATAGGTATATACGACGTGTTATTATTGACTCGAAATAAACGACAATAAAGTACGACCTGATCATTCGTGTCCTTATAAGAAAATTTCGTGAGAGCATAAATTATCGGGTCTTAAATTATTATCATACATTCCGGATCGACAAATACGTGGTCGTACATTAACTGCAATGGTATCGATTCACGTAGCTGGGTTTTCTATAACCACGATAAGATAGGAAAAAACTCATCTTTATTTAATGTTTAGTCGTAAGGATCAAGACATTTTACGTGAGGAATGTTAGCAATAAAACAGCGAGATATAACAAATTACTAAAACATTTCTAATCCTACGATTGATTAAAGATTAGGCATAGGTCACCTCAACTTAACAACAAAAACTTGTTTTATATTCTGCATTAACCTCGACCTTTATATTTATCGAAATAGTATAAAGAATCCAGAATTTAATATTTAATATAAACAGTATAACGTTATTAAAGTTTATACTTTTTGTGGTGTTGCCCCATGCTTTGTTATATCTCGGCTCAAAGTCTCTACCAAACCATGAATTTTTACAATAAAAGACTAAGTTATTTTCTCTAGTTTGTTAATAATTGATTATGTCAATCCATTAGGATTGCGCTAACGACGTACTGTGTTTGTTTACAAGTGAAACAACAATACAAGGTAACTAATGTATAAA
>NC_133489.1:1779336-1870876 GCF_025370935.1 Choristoneura fumiferana
AGCAATTGCCTACTTCCAGGCCACGACAATAATCTACTATACATTTGAATAGCGATTTTTGAAAAAGCGTTTAATTTTATGACATACCTAGTACCGTCAAACGTGGCAACTTTGCCTTCTGTAAGCAATTTTGCCCAGGTCTATTTTTAGCGGGAAAGTGTATAAAATTAGCTGATAATGACTCCTGGATAAAAAAAACGTCATCGGGGAATTCTATGAGCCGATTTTAGTAAGTACATATTTATATATTTTTTACAAGATATATAATATAGGCCGCATTTCCGCGATGTGAATATCACGTGAATATCAAGCTTTATCTTAGCCTTCTAAGGTGGGCATCGCTTTTCCTCCTCTTTTACGGCATCCTCTTAATTTACGGACGTTAATGCTCATTTAGAGACATATAGGTCACTTAAAATTAACCTTAATTTGATTTAGAAATAGAAATATAAATATTTATTCGCTGCTCTTCGGACAGTATACATAGAACACAATAAAAATACAATTTAAACACTACGAAATTCTAAAACCGGATTTACTGAATTAATATGATGACCAAATAGCCTTTTGGTTAGAGACTCTTACTGCAAAGCTTGAGGGTCTGCGTTGGATCTCTACAGATACCTACTTGAGTGTATTATGTTTATCCATTGCCTAACCCATAGTACTTAGCATTGCTTAATTTTGGACAAAGCCAATAGGTGTCAAAAGTCCCATGATGTTTATTTATTATTTATTTAAATAATGTCACCAGAGGCCCTTAAAGGTTCTACGAGGTATTTAACACATATGTTGCGTAATCTGCTATTAATAGTGTCAAGACAAGACTGTATACTCATCTCCACGTTAGTATTAAATCATAACAACACTTATGTAACTATATCTCTATATCTAATATTTAATATCACCTTTTGAGGTATTTGAAAATTCACAAGTTGACGTTACACTATTACGCATTATTGTTGTTTTTTTTTTTCAATGAGACCCAATATTTTTAACGTTATTCTTTAAGAGTTGTTTTTGTTTTTGTTATTCTCATTAAATAGGGATAGGCAAAGGAAGTGTTATCCATTAGTCATTTAGAAGCTATAATTGCAATTGCCACAGGGATTATCGTAAAATGACTCTGCCATAACATCTAAAATCGTGATCGGGTAGCATTGCATACCTAATGAGAAATCGCTGCTCGAAAATACTTATCCAAAAAGTATTAATAACATCGTTTTTCGATATCGTTATTCCAAGGCATAACGTATCGAAATAATTTCATAACAACGTTTAAATAAATTAAGTATAATTTCTCAAAATTCGAGTAAACGATAGATCACCATAAAGGGAGATCGAGAACTCTTACGTCTCTATAACAGTTCAAGTTTTGACTTAAAGTTTAACTTCATAAAGTATAAATTGATAAGTCAACAGAGTTAAAAATATGTTCTTGTGTAAGTCATCATTATAAACGAGTTTACGAAAATACCATAACGTAAACATAAAATGCTCTCTCTCACGTAACAGATTTTGTGAGGAAATAACTCGAATGCAAGTTGTTTATATGGAAAATAGCGCAATTACTTACACTGAAATACCTATTCCAGATTAATTTAAAAACTCCTTGGATATAATTTACCTTAAATTGAATAAGTATTCTGCAAATGGTCACTGACAGCTTTTTGAATTGTAAATAATTTAAAAACTCGTATGTTTATGTTAAAAACAATAGTAAAAACATTAGTTTTGTTTACTACAATCAAATACCATTATGTTATTGTTTTTCGGTTAGGCAAGGATTCATAGAATTACACATTGCTATCCTAATATAAACGTTGTTATATAGATAGATACTTATATGTAATTAGTTTCACGGAAACTGCTAATTATTTTCATTAAGTTTTATTTGAAGCTAGACAAAGTTTTGGCTTCCAAGCTCGCTTCTAGGTTTTATCAAATTCAAAATCATGTATCTATTATTATTTATAGGTACATTTACATAATATACATTTAAAACATACCCTCACTGCCAGAACTACTATAATCTGTCTGTTAGGCGTACAATAATTAATTATCTTATGAACTAGTCCTAAGCTAAACACGATTACAATTTATAATTCATAATCGTTATCATAAAAAACTTTTCCCTTAAAAAAGCAAGTGTTACTTGGTCTTTCAGGTACAGTCGAACAAATTGAATCATACCCAGATGTAACCTTTTTGTTATTAATGTCATGTTGACATCTCATACTTTTATTAAGGAAATCATAGTGAAATTGATTATTAAAAGGTTCCTCCCTGGGTCATGCATGATTCAATTTGTTCGAGTGTACTTGTCTAATTAAACATCAATACCTATTAATTGTGTTCTTATCACAAAGTCAAAATTATTTTTAACTTTACAGCGATATTTTTAAACATTTCCTCTAAGTTTTAGTACTTACAGCTAGCAATTCCCTAAAACTTTCAAAACAGCGTCCAATTTTTTAATTCTTACTAGTTCTTTCGCTGTGACGATGGATAGCTTATTTATTGTACGAGATATTTTTATAGTCGTAAATCCATGAAACGTTTTAATATGCTAATTATGTAGGTGAAATGTACCTCATTAAACCCCACGAGATTGATGTCAAAGATAAAATGGACCTTTTACTTTATTGAAACTCTCAGAAAACGGGGCTCAAGTTACGCTGAACGCATTTACATTCTACACTTGACGTACTCTGTTGCTGCTATCTATCTATCGTGTGTTGAATCTAATTTATAAAGAAACGTGGACAAATATTTAGCACTTCTATTTAATCAATTTACTTTTTCTATGCGACCTTAATGGACTGGCCGAAATACTTGCTGCAGAAAAAATGTATCTGTCAAATTTGACATTTCTAATTTTTCCCGCGCATTAATAGAGTGCCTATTGTTTTCGACAGAAAAAACTGTTTAGTCTTAGAAACATAAACTGGTGTTCAATTAAAAAAACAGTTTCAATAAGGATGCGAAAAGTTTCGTCGTAGCGTAGCGAATCTGTATTTTTTTTAATGAACTTTGTGGTTTTGCGCAAGGAATTTAAAGCCAAAAATACTCTTTGCTTTTTAAGATATTTTGAGCTGATAACGGAGTGTATTAGACAACAGAAACATAGTGCCCCGTTACTTACGACCTAACTGAAGTTAACTGGCTGTTAACCGACCGCGGCGAACGGGTTAATTGTTAACTGCGACTAACACGAGATCGGTTAACTCCGCGTTCCGTTTGAAATTAACTTATTAAGCAATTACGCGTCTTGACAACAGTTTTTAACGGTTTTTATTACAATTATTTATTTGATAACGATTTAGCTGCAACTGTGATATTATGGAGTTATTTAATAATAATAATAATAATTTATTTTCATAAGGCTCTTACATAAGAAATAACAATATGAAATCAAACATTAATAATATACGGGGCCTGCTATTATAAATAAGTACAGTAAAATTGTAAAAAATAAAATATATATATATATTATATATTTTATATTTTTTGTAAATTGTAATTGTAAATTTGAAAGCTTTTAGGAAGTAAATCGAAATTAATTTCTTTGTAGTTATAGGTATGTAGGTATAGTTATTTAGCCTGCAAATGTTTATTGATTTAATGATAAGTAATACATTTTTCATACATGGCTAAAAAAAAAAAAAAAAGGAGACAAAATAATAAAAACTTCATAAATATACCTAACTATAAAAAGAAAACACCATCTAATAGGGCATAGACCCCAACACACTGGCAACATTACCTCTCTGTACAGTCAGATAAATTCGCTATAGTTATTGGTATTGATTTAGTAGAATCCCGTAATTTCAATTCAAAAAAAGATTCTTAAGTGAATACTTCAAGTTTCCGCGTACTAAGTAAATATGCCAAATTCTAGTTTAATTAACTGTTTTAATAGAAACTCAAATATTAGCTATCTCATTAAAATAGACAAATATTTCGGACTCGTTTCAAAATATTTCAAACGAGTATCGTACATTGCTCCAAAACAGTTGACAGTACCACAGCTAAACATAACTACAATGCTATGCTAAACTGACTCTTATAACCAAGGCAAAACATGAAAATATTGAAACTATAGAAATGTGCAAATACATTGCTTGCACAGCTGTGCATCGAAATACTTGCGACAAGTAAATATGGCACTAGAAGCAATGAAATTTGTCCCTTGCTGGGAAGAGTTAAGGTTCGGAGTAAAAGCTAAAGTGTGACGTAGGTAGTTTAAACATCAGATGTGTTTGGCATAGTTTTGTTCGTTTCAGGTCTCGGAATGTTTATGAAAATGTGTACAAAAATAACTTCGTAAAACCTTCAAAACACTCTTGAAAATGATTGAAATGAGACCAAACGGGAAGTAAACAAATATAAAACCTTTCCACTTGTATCGGCGGCCGATCGTAAAATCCGCTAGATCACAAATTCCTAGTCATATCGTGAAAAGACATATAGCATGATCTGCCTAAACTGGCCAAATGATGAAATAGCGGTGTTTCATGATATGCCTAGAAATTTCATGATCTGCCTAAACGTCACTAGGCAAATCGTTAAACGGTGAGTTTTGAACGATATGGCGGATGTCCCTTAGCCAATTCATGAAATGGCGCCATTTCACGATATGCTTAGGAATTTTACACATACATACAGAAGGGCAGACTTTGTTTTATATACTACTCGTAGTAAAGATTGTCATCCAGTGTTCCTAATACATATTCATATTCTTTTTTTTTATTCAGCGTCACCCGTCGCGTTTCTTACACAAGGTCCGCAGTTACGGAGGCTTAGGCATCTCCGTTACAGCCCTAACTGTAAGCGTCAGAAAGTCATCACACACACACACACACACACACACACACACACAAACAACACGCCTGTATTCCCAAATGGGGTAGGCAATAGGCAGAGCACACGAAACGTTATGGCTTCGCAGCCACTTTTAGCTTTTAGTACTTATGTCATCTTGTCTATAAAAATTCGATGAAAAATCTATGCATTGTTTTTTTTTTCGAAATCGGGCTGACACTCTTTCCCGGCCCGGATAATACCGACATGGAAATACCGACTCTGTTTTTCGTGTACATGCCCATAGAAGCTCATGTCAGTGTCAAAAAACAGGGTCGGTATTTCCATGTCGGTATTATCCGGTAAGGGAAAGAGTGTCACTGCTTTATAAAAGCTCAAACTTACCTAGAACTTACTTTAAAATCGATAATTTTTCGGAACTTAATGAACATTCTTTTTCAAAGGTCAATTTTGTTGACGACTGATTTGAGATACGAGATTTTTTCGAAGTAGTGACCACTACATGTAATTTTCCGGATAAATTGTGTGATACCTTATATAGTTTCCACAACTCAGTTGATATAATAGTGACTTTGACACACATACACAAATAAATCATAATATATATTCCAGTACAGTTGGCGACCGAGCAAGGACGCACTTTGGAGTCCGGACAATGGGCGTTGTGGGCCCTGAATACACAATTATGATATTCTGATTGTTATACGTATCATAATAAGTCTGGCTTGATACCCAAAGTAAATTAATGGCACAGAACGTGGAGGGACTAAAAGTTATGATATGACAGTTTAGGCGTAATTAGCACAACGTATTTAACGAAGGTTTCTTGACTTCAGGCTTCCTCCAAAGAACACCACAATACCCGGTCCTACGGGCCTAGGATTACCTACCATATCCCAGGATTTGTCCTGGGATCTCAGGATTCCGGACGGATTTTGGAAATCTCTGGATTTTTCGAATCCTCAATTAACTAGAGGATTTTTTTAATATTTTTATTAAAACGTTTTATACTTTATTATTGGGAATTAATAAACTGTGGCAACTTTGTTGGTCAATGTTTGATGTCATTGTTTACAATGTAAGTTTTATTGTACCGTTTGTGCCCAAATACATAAATAAATAAATAAATAAATAAAAAGTATAAAATCAAATTCAATACTCAAATTGAAATCTCTTTATATTCACATAAAATATGGTACCATCAGCCAAATATGTGGTCTACCACCCTAAAGTTGATAATCGTTTGCATGTCATAAAACAATAATGCCAATAGACGTGTCTGTCAACTTGAAAGTTCGACTTTAGCGACATATTCATTTGATAGGAACTTGTTTAAAAATTGTTAGACCACTTATTTGGCCGATGGTACAATAGGTGATAAATTAACATTTCCAGTACAAAAACATATTTTGCTACATGCAAAGTAATATTAAAACTAGACTAATCCATTCGTGCCAGCTCATATGAATTGACCTGTAACTGTAAATCCCGGAATTTCAATTCTACTGCCGGATTAAATAAATAGTTTACATACGCGTGCGAAGCCGCGGTTAAAATCTATTTAGTAATGTAATAAGCAAAACTGTTTAATTACCACACTGGCTACATCATATGCGTTACCTAAGACGTGCCAGTTTTAGTTTCGTGTCGTCAAGGTGTCATCAATTGTTTTGCGTCCACGCGTTACGGCATTGGCGCTTTGTTGATTTGTGACGCTAGGTGCGGGCTCGAGTTAACATATAACAACACAAAACACGACTTTACTCTTACAAACTATTAGGATTCCGTAGCCAAAATAGCAAAATGTAATGGCATGGGTGTGAATTGTGAGATGTGTTCCGCAAAAGCGTTTTTTACCCCACTGCCCGAAAGAGGGTTAGGTTTATTTTTCAATGTAGCGATTTCCCGAGACGCATTTTCGATCAATCAATTTCCTATTCTTTTTTTTTTTTTTATTGTTACCCATATAACTTACAGTTTCTAATTTTAATTATTTCGTTAGTCATCAAATATGTAAACCTGCCAGAAGTTTTGGATATGTCATCTTATACATAGAGGTATACCTATATAAACTAGCTTTTGTACGCGACTTACTCTGCCGAGAATTCGGATCAGTTGTGAACCTTCATGACGATTTTTTTTAAATACCTTATCACTCTTTTCATTAGAGATGGGCCGAATATGGTTTTCACCGAAAACGTACATATATTTGGCCGAATGTTCGGTAAAACTTTTACCGAACCGAATATTCGGCATAATTGATTCCTAAGTAGAAACTAGAAATATCATTAATTTTTTTTGAAATGTTTATTCAGGCAATTTGATCAAAACAAATTTTTTTTTTAATTTTAATTTCTCACAATAAAGGCCTCATTTATTATATTAACATATTATTTTATTATAAAAATCACTGTAGCTTGAACTCAAAACAGCTAAGTACTTATATTTTGTTTTTAATTAAGTAATAATCTTTTTTATCTGCTGCTATTGGAAATAAAGCTACAGTGCCAACAAAAATATAAAGCTTCACTGTACCTCATAAAAATAACACATTTAATACTCATCTCATATATGGCTCAATACAGTTAAAAGAAGAGTACCTACCACTTTGCCGAACATTCGGTGATTTACCCGAATATTCGGCCGAATACGAATATTCGGTAAATCTGCCAAATATGCCGAATACCGAATATACCCCCCAGGCACGGCACGGACTAACTCGTATCTAAGCCACATGAAACATGATTGCAATTTAAAAAAAGTTTATCCCAAATTTCCATCATTCTCATGCCCTTCAAAATGATGTCTCTGATTGTCACGGCCCGTCGAGGCATGACTGTGATTTGCGTGCCTTATCGAGATGCACGTGCAGACTATAACTGAGGCACCTGCTACACCGCTGCCAAATACCGAGCAGGGTACGTACGCTAGACCAAAATTAATGCTACTTACCTGTCCCCCGTACCACAAAAACTAGAAGTTGCTACAAATTGACATAATTGTTAACTTTCTCATACAAAAAAAATACAATTATGTAGAATTGTAGCACTTGTAATGTTTGTGGTACAGGGGCCTGTTGGGATCTCGGTCGCTTTATTTAATTAGATATCGACGGTGAAGTACCAAGACCTCCTAACTGATAAATCTCGAACATGCAACTTAGTAGTGTTGCCGAAAAATCGATAGTTTCAATCGGAAAAAGGCTAGACTATCGATAGTGACCTATATTTCAATACTATCGGTTATTATAAGCAAGATTGCAAGATGTAAAGGTGAGTGGCTGAATAGTATTAAGTTTAGACGACCAGATGGCCTAGTGGTTACAGAACCTGACTACGAAGCTTGAGGTCCCTGGTTCGATTCCGTGTCGGGGCAATACGAATGTTTGTTCTCGGGTCTTGGGTGTTTACTATGTATTTAAGTATGTATCTATCTATATAATTATATTTATCAGTTGCTTAGTACCCATAACACAAGCTTTGCTAAGCTTACTTTGGGACTTGGTCAATTGGTGTGAATTGTCCCGTGATATTTATTTAGTATTTTGTATTCAGTTATCGAGTGATAGTTTTAAACGAATTTACAATATACGATCTACCAAACCTACCCAACTTACTCTTCGTACTTAGAAGATTCAGTTGCTACAACTTCTGTTCTGCCACCCCCGCGTAGATGTAACAGATACTATTGAAATAACGCGAGTAGGATTTATACTTTGGCTTAAGTATTTACATTTATAGGTGGCAAAGACTCAGAATGTTATTAAAGAAAAGAAAATAAATAAAAGAAAGCACATTAACAAAAACTACAGTTAGCAAAAGCTTGTAATAAAAATGTTTTTTTAACAGAAACTTATTTATGGCTACGGTTAGACTCCGAGTACGTATAAATACCTTTTTAACTTAACTTTAAGACCACCGAATGCGTCTTCACTCACAAATTAGGCATGTCATCCCATTCGGTTCCATTTACCCATATTGTTTACCCTAACCCAATACACGAATCTAAACCAAACCAAAGAGAAAATCATCTCCTAATATTTGACCGCGTAACGACCAATATTTGGTAACACCTAACTGAGGTCGTGGACCAAATAGCTGCATGGCAGTCGTATTTGAATAACATGACTTCAACGAGATATTTGTGATACCATCATCATGTCAGCCATAGGATGTCCACTGTTGGACACAGACCACCAGTTGCTTCGGCTGGAAGCTAAATGCATCCAGCGTGAACTTGCGGCTTTAACCAGGTCATCCGTCCATCTCATTTGTGCTACCGATCATTTAAAATACATTCATTAACTAAAGGCATATTAACTACGCTACATGAATTATAAAACTATATTCACACGTATCATGGCGATGATCACACCATGAAGTTTTATGAATAGCAGAGGAACTACAAAGGTCGCGTTGCATCACCCAGGATGCACCAGATAGCGATCAAATTATCAAATATTACGTCCCGTTCTATCTGTTATAGTATAACGCTTGTATCCGTCTGATAACTTAAGTACTGACGGTGATACACATCCGTTATTAAAAGGAGTGTTTGTATCTTTATGTTGGTTGCCTCCGAAACCCCCTATAAAAACTAATTTAGAAAGATATTTCAGTCTAAGCAGAGCCATAGTCAAAACTACTGAACCTACAAGAAACCTACTCTATGCTTTTGACGCTGTAGGTAGATGCGTACCTACATTATGAACGAACTATAGTTTTAAACAAGTAAATATACGTACTGAAATATTCAGGATATTTTTTTAAATTACACAAGGAAAGATTTTAAACCCACGTTGTTTCTTTCGGGGTCTAAGTCACTACTAAAAGTTAAAAGTTTGGCAATAATTTTATGTAAAAAAATTGTTCCTTTTTCATCCATCAGTTTCCTCTCGCTCTTATAAATATTTTCTATGTAATCTCTAGGTGTTCCACAGGGATCTTTTATAGGACCATTGTCGTTTTCTCCTACCTTCAAAAGTGGTCATCAACATAGTCAGTCTATAGTCGAATTTTGAGTATATTCGCCTCGCTCGTTGCGTTAACGGAGCCCGTTATACATAACCAGATCAAATGCGATGGGTTTGGATAGGCGTTAAGTATCTTACATAGAATGATTCACATTTGCGTACTTAGTTTGAAGACGGCGGCCATAGAAATTACTCGCGAAATTTGACTGCATATAGTTTGTGACCCTGGCTTTTGTGTAGGTATATAAGAAAACTCACTAGTCTAATTTTTAATACTTATAAACACGCTGCTTAGATTAACCCGTCGAACACCCTGCGCGCCACAGTGGCGCGTATGTAAGTACTGGTGATTAGTCAATTTTTGTTACTAATTTCGATCACCCTTTACTAGTCCAAAATTACCCAAAAAATTCGTAGGTATGATCTTATAAAAAAATATATTAATCACGTCTTAGACAACCCAAAATATGTAATGGTTTTCTATGAATTGTTTTGTTTAAAATTTGGGCTCATTTGTAACATATTTTTTTACTAAATGTGTTGCTAGCTGTTCTAAACATATTAAAATATCGTCAGGCCAGCCAGATAAAAGAAATGTTGGTCTGTAAATTAATAATTCTGCTGATAATTATTATGTCCATCTGATGTAGTTTCTGCAGAAAACTGTTTTGCTAGAAAGGAAAATTTTTTACAAAAGTCTTTAGTTAATTTCTCAAATATCTGCAAATAGAAAGAATTGTCTAGAAACTATAAGTGAAACAGACTGGTAAGAACTTCAAATCTATAGCATCGCAAATCTATAGAAAAGTTTTTCCGTCGAAAAACTATAATCAAATTCCAACTTCATCGTAATGACAGGTAACCAAACAAAACCTTTTGTGTGGCCAGCGGATCCCAACATTAAGGCAACCCACATACGGCCGATAACAATGAAAGCAAAAGCCAGTGGCTCTAAACATTTCTTTGTCTGCAACCGCATTCGGATTCAGAGCGTGAGAGCCGAGATGGTGTGATAGCCAACCGTTGGTCTAGTGTTTTAATCGTGAGGCAACGCTTGTGTGAAATAATTTCGATTTTGAGGTAACTTTGACTTTCGATGTTAAGTCATGAATGATTCATGGCAGAATTGATACAGCAGTACCCTTAATGTAATTTTCGTTTACAAAATACGTCTCGATCGCGTTCGCGTTTAAATCTCAATTTGTATGGTAACACGAACAGCGCCTCTAGCGGAATGTTTGCGATGTTCGTGTTTCCATACAAATTGAGATTTTAACGCGAACGCGATTGAGACGTATTTTGTAACCGAAAACTTACACTAAGGGTACAGGGCTACTACGAAACTCGAAACTCGAAGTTCGTGTCGGGTGGTCCCTCTGACACTTATACTATTGACTTAATTTAATACGCGAGCGAGAGGGATGGTACGATACGAACTCCGAGTTTCCAGTTTCGTAGTAGCCCTGCAGTTAGACACTAGACAGCCAAGGAAGAGTCGTACATTTTTAAAAGATTGTAGACTCTCTACGAAAAAAAGTTTCTTTTCCGATCTGTCATTTTCAAACTTTATCCTTTACTTATTTTTTGAGGTCTTCCTATTTGCTACATTTCATAATTTTACGCCAACAAAAAGTACTGCTCTGTAAATTTGTCATTCTTTACCAATATACCATAAATTTCACATTTTTTACGACAGCAAGAGTTTTATATTCATATCAATCAACAGTTACCTCCACGCATTCCTAGGAAAAACGTCCTGGACATACGTATTATAATATGATAATTTTTTGGCTTTTTGTTTTTGTTCTCTTAAGTTAAAATGTTTCTTTTCTTCATGACCTCCACTCACATCAAGAAGCATACCTATCTGTGTCTTAAGATTTCATAGATGTGAATATGTGGATATCGTAGGATTAAGCAAAGTAGATATAAATAAATAAATCATCATCATCGTCATATAAACCTTAAGACGTACACTGTTAGACATAGGCCTCCCCCCCACAGTTACCTCGGTTGGAGCCCGCGACTTTAACCAGGTCATCCGTCCATCTCGTTGGTGGTTGTCCTATGCTAAATAAATAAATCATCATCATCATCCCAGCCTATTTACTTCCCACTGCTGGGCACAGGCCTCCTCTCAGATTGAGAGGGCTTGGGCCGTTGTTCCTGCGCGAGCTCAGTGCAGATTGGGAACCTCACACATACCATTGAATTACTTCACAGGTGTGTGCAGGTTTCCTCACGATGTTTTCCTTCACCGTAAAGCTCGTGGTAAATTTCAAATGTAATTTCGCACATGAATTTCGACAAACTCAGAGGTGCGAGCCGGGGTTTGAACCCACGAACCTCTGCTTGAGAGGCGATAGGTACTAGGCCACCACGGCTTCTCAATAAATAAATATCATGATATAATTGACAACAATTGATCTAGACCTAACTAATCAATGCTTGTACTATGGGTAAATGTGTCATAAATTTTCTCTTTCGTTCCTACAGCGTTCTGCAAACGCTCGCAGTCGAGGCAAGAGGTTCACCTTCCAGTCGACCGTGAGGCAGCTGGAGCGGAGACGCCTGGCGGAGAAGCTGTCCAAGGAAGCAGATCTGAAGGAGCAGCAGCGACGCACCGAGCTGGAGGCCATGAGAAGGTCAGAGACAGACTCTCACGCTTAGATGGGCGAATTCAGGGAGCCATGAGGGTCCCCTGGGTCCTATGGGCTAGGTCTAAGATAACAGTAGATATTTTTCTAAACTCATTAATTTTTGTATTCCTGTGGCAAAAAAGAATTGATTTGAAATCAATCGGTCAATCACATGTCTCTTTGAACATCAAAATGAAACTACAGTGACACTCACTCATATTAAATGAATACGATTAACTCACGTCTTAAATCGAGTTTCGCTCGACATGTTTCGGGCTAACTCGTAGCCCTTCTTCTCGGAGCAACGCGACTCGACGGCTGCTGCAACACGCGCACTGCTTCCCTCCTGACTATAGAATTTGAACATGAATGTGACCCCCTCTAGCTGTTAAGCTGAATTCGCTCTTGCACGCTTAACCATGCGCAGTGGCGTAGCTATCGTAGGGCCTGGTGGTGCAGTGCACCAGGGCCCCGGAGCTCAGGGGGCCCTCTACCCTAAGCTTTGAAAAAAGAGGAGCATAAAATAAATCTTGTGAGCAGGCTCGAGCCATTTTTTATGTTTTGAAATTATTTTGAAGGCCAATGTAAGTTCATGCTACGTGGAAAGAGGTGGTGAGGGCCCGAGTCTTTCTCTATGCACCAGGGCTCTTGACCACCTAATGCGGCATTGCCTCACTGGGAGCCCCGCAAGCAAATTTTCATTGGCCCTTGTGCTCATCGGTTCAGAATTTAGTAACATGCAGATTGACCTGCCAAATGGGTGTCTTAACGGCTCACTGGCGGGCGAGTCACTGGCCGATGGAGATTTTTGTATCGTCGATTTGGCCAAAAAGTTGAGCAGCCTCGATTCAGTCAGTTTCTTTATACTTTTCTTCTATCCGTAGAGTCGAAGAGGAGTTCCAGCGGAAGCGTGCGAGGGAGAAAGCTAACATACGCCAGCAGCTGCGGCTAGTCAGCAGCGGGGCCGCCAGCATGCCCATCACAACTCACCATGGGAATAAGGTATGGCAACAAACGCGAGAACGAGTAGAAGACAGAACTGAGCGTAAACAATACCTATTACAACTGTCTTGAAAAAATACAACTGGTATGTACGTACCTAACTACAGTAAACAATGGAAAAAAAACAATTGGGCATCTTACAGATAATCCTACATAATCCGTGCTTAAATTACCGAAATAACTCAAAAAGGGCCGTTCAGCATGGTGCCGTGGCTTGCTCAACAACAAAAACTCTCCCATGTCCTTCCTAGGATCGGGTCTCAAACTAACTTCATACCAAATTTCGTTTAATCAAGTCAGCAGTTTAAGCGTAAAGAAGTAACAGACAGACATACATAAATCGGCAATTACAATATTAGTAAGGATTGTAACTCTGGTATCATTATAGAGTAAGGTCTAACGCTAGCTGGCGCGGGCGCACGCCTGCGGGCGCGGGCGCAGGTACAATCTTACGCACGCGACACGGGCAGTTAGCTGCAAACCGCGTCAGCAAGCGTAGGCCCTTTGTAGAATAAGCTGGAAACTAGGAACCAATTCATCCACGATGACCTAGGCATGCCACCGGTTGCGGAAGAAATTGAGCGATACAGACAATTTCATGCTGCTCGCTTAGCCGTGTACCTACTAATTAATCCTTTGACAGCGCAGCTGCTGCACATTGATAACAACGTTGTGAGGCTGAAAAGACCCCAAGTGTTATAAAAGTCAGTCAAAGTCAAAATATCTTTATTCAATTTAGGCTATAACAAGCACTTTATGAATGTCAAAAAAAATCTACCACCGCTTCGGGAAAACCTCTGTTGAGAAGAGTCCGGCAAGAAACTCAACGAGGTATATTTTTAAACAGAGTTACAATAATATTAAATTATATCTATGCATCACAAGTATTTAACACAACACAGTAGGTTCCCTATTTGAAGTAAGGGTTCGCTAATGCGGATCGGAATTATTTCCAAATAGTCCTCCATGATACTTTATAAAACGATAAAAACTTTATAATACGCCTTAGATATTAATGTCTCCTTGACAATAGATCTGAATTTTGTATACGAATTTTGTATAAAAGAAGAATACATACGGCAATGGCCTTATTACCATGCAAGTCATGAACCACCCTCATCCAATCCGATTAGTCTTTCGGCTGATTGCGGATACCTTAAAAGAAAAAAAAACCACGATGACCGACGTTCTATTAATTACCAACTATTCTGTTTCCAGGCACGGGACGAGCCGGACGGGTCGTGCCGCGCGTCGCCGGCACCGGAGCGGCCGCGGGACCGCCAGCGGCACAGCAACGCGTCCTCCGAGATCAGCGCTCGGAGCAAGAGCACCACTCCGGTTAGTTCGGCGTATATACCTACTGTGTCTTCAGAGGTCATATCTTTCTAGCTTCTTACAGCGTGTGATAGAAAGAAGTGGTGAAACAGATGACAATCGTTTTCACCACTACATTCTGTCACACGGTATAAGACGAGGGTAGAAAGAGATGGGGAATGCGATAACGGACATCAGCGCGTTAGACAATACACCTTCCGACCGAAATTATAAAGTACGAGTACTGAAAGAAAGAAAGTATAAATTTATTTACCTAACTTCGGCACATCCATTGCTACCACCATCTTGCTCGCTAATCCTGCCGTGAAGCAGCAGTGCTTGTACTGTTGTGTTTCGGCGTGGAGAGTAAGACAGCCGGTGAAATTACTGGCACTTGAGGTATCCCATCTTAGGCCTCTAGGTTGGCAACGCATCTGCATTCCCTCTGGTGTTGCAGGTGTCTATGGGCGGTGGTGATCTCTTACCATCAGGAGACCCACTTGCTCGTTTGCCACCCAATCGAATAAAAAAAAAAAAAAATACTCGTATACAGTTAAAAAACAGACCTTATACATAACAGATCAGAAAAGACAGATCAAACAGATCTTATACAATCTTATATATAAGGGAACCAAGATAGAAAACAAAATAAACAATGTGCGAAAATAAGTAAAAAGGGCCATACTCAGCGTATTGCTACAGCAAGCCGCAGCGCTGGTTTTCAGTATGACCCTTACTGGGCACTGTAATAGAGGAGACAGACAAAAAATCAAAAGTATATATACATAGTCCGTAAGCAGGCATTACGTGGAGAAAGGGACATAATTATACTCTGTTACAGTAACAATAACTATATTTATTAGTATAATAAAAACAGTTTATTTTTTAATTATTAGCTGGTTCGATTGCCGGATGAGACAAGCATTTTTAAGAACAACCTTTGAATACAGTTTTCTTTTTTTATAATATTTTCTTTGATAAAATAAGCAATTCAATGGTGCCTGTCAAGTTCCCAATCCACACTGGGCCCGCGTGGGAACTATCGCCCAAGCCCTCTTGTTCTGAGAGGAGGCCTGTGCCCAGCAGTGGGACGTATATAGGCTGGGATGAATGAATGAAAAAAAAATTGTTTAGGAGTTAAGAGCTCTCCCTGTTTTTTCCACCCTGTGTACCCATGCAAAATTTCAGCTTTCTAGCGCTAAGGGCTTACGCTAGCTGGCGCGGGTGCACTGCGCGGGCGCACGTGCAGGTACCATCCTAAGCACGCGACGGGCGCAGTTAGCGCTGCTCACACTATTTTTAAATAGGCTTCTACCCGCTCCATGAAAACCGCGTCAACTAGTGTATCCCCTAACAATCTCTAAGCAGACGAACATAGCGAGACTATAAGGGCTCCTTGGAAGACTACGGAACCCTAAGAAAAGTAGTAACATTTGTTGGTGTCTTTAGGTGCGGTGTGTAGAGCTGTCAGAGTGGCGTACGGAGAGCGCGGCGCGCGTGTACCGCGACTGGGGCGGCGCGGCCGCGGCGCTGCCGGCGCACGCGCACCCGCCCGCCTGCGCGAGGATGCCCATCGCACACGCTGGTACGTACGACACAGCTGTCAAAGCAAACAGAGAGAAGAGAGCTTAGAGATATTTGATGACCCGAGAACAAACATTTGTTATTCATACAAATATCTGCTCCGACCGGGAATCGAACGCGGGACTCGAATCAAGTTCTCTAACGACTTGGCTATCCGGTCGCCAAATTGGCTCTACCTATTCTGGTAACTGGTTGTAACCCAACCTTCTTTCCCATTGGCACTACCTATTCTGGTAACTGGATCTTCCACAACCTTCTTCCCCACACTACCTATTCTGGTAATTGGTTCTTATCCATCCTTCTTCCCTATTGGCACTACCTACCTATTCTAATAACTTGTTCTTACGCAACCTTCTTCCCCGTTGACGCTACCTATTCTGGTAACTAGTTCTTACCCAACCTTCTTCCCCAGCGCAAGAAACCGAAGCCTTCAGCGGAAGTCCCCGTTCAGACAACTACCGGCTGGAGTTCGCGCGGGGCCGCTCCCCCCGCTCCCCGCGCACGCCGCGCCCCCCGCGCCTCCTCTCCGCGACCCGCTCGCCCTCTACCTCCGGCTCCGAACTATCCCTCAGACAGCCCATCAAGATCAGGTGAGGAATATGGAATACTAGTAAAAGTAGTGCGGAAAGAAAATGATGTTGTTTTAGAATTGTCAAAGGTAAAGGCTGACCAGGAATATAAAAAAAATGACGCGATGGCAGCACTTCTACGTTTTATATTGCAACATTCTTTACATTTACTTTACGATACCTATCACTCATATTGACAACGTTGTCGGTGATGTTATTTAAAGGAATATTTTAAATCCCTCAGACTTTTTCTATGACAAATACTTTTATACATTGTGAATTATTTCCTTCCAAAGCTATGGATAATCTTCGGTATTTTAACGTAGAAAAACACAAAATATCACGTGCAAACAAAGTTAAGCTTTGACAGCAATAGATAGATGACATTTGAATTGAATGTAAGAAATTGATTGAGTGCAAGAAATTAGTTCTATTGGTTTTCCGCAATATGGCGAGGTTTTTTTTATAATTCTGGTCAGCCTTTACGGCTTATACAAATAATTCCATCCGGATACCTCTCGTCTTAAATCGAGTTTAACTCGTCATGCTTCGGGCTAGTTTTTAGCCTTTTTTCCGAGAAGAAGATCTTACTAAGCTCAACTGGCAATACTAAAACTTTCTTGAACGTGAACGTGCTGGAGTGCTCATACTACATGGATCAGTGGCTCATTTGAAATTACAAAATACACACACACACACACACACACACACACACACACACACACACACACACAACATCACGCCTGTATGAATTCCAAATGAGGTAGGCAGAGCACACGAAACGTAACCGCTTCGGATCCATTTTTAGCAATTTTATGTTTTAAGTTTAGAAAATACACATTTATTTTTTAACGCTTTAACTGCAATTCGCATGATTTTCATAACTGTAGTACGCTTTTAGCCTTTGAAAATACATTTATTAGTTAGTACTACCTACCTAGTTAATTTCTCCCGATGTAGCTTGGATTTGACCGCGCCTGTTCTGTAGGTATTTATGAGACAATTTTACTAATTTTTATTGTACCTTAAAAAAAACGGAATATTAATAAGTACATTTACTCCCTAGGGATTAAATGATGCGTTTTATTCTCGCTACCTAAGTCTATCTAAGTATAGTTGACGTACTTCTAGAGCACGAAGATATGAAAATATAATTTTTAGGTATTCAGCTGGCTAAATAACAGAAAGATATTAATCGATCCCGCAGTAACCAATTCTCAAGGAAGGTAACATTCGTTGTGCTGCCATACAAACATAGACAACCGTTAACCGTGTGTTTAATAACTGGCATCAGTTCAAAGAAGACTAGCGCTTCACGCATCTCTAAGACATGTTTGTTTTTGTAAAAAGATCATTTCTGTTCATAATATTTTAATATACGCTGGCAAAATCCGAAGTCATAATAAAAACCTTATGTGATATAGGTACGTAATGATTTTATCAACAAAACTCACGTAAAATCAGTAGTCATTTGTCTTACTTATAAAGGATCAACTACATTGTTAACCTAGAAAGTTATTTAAACTAAAGCTAATTGTGCCCATAACCTAATTAGTCAAAATTACGCTCGGACCGCACGCATCGCCGATACCGTAATCGGGCAAATGTTTCGAGTATACTATGTATGCAGTTACGGGTAACTTTGTATGAAGGGTGGGCCAAATTTTGTGCCGCTGAGTGTATTTACCAAAAAAACAGTCAGTAAGTTTTTTGACAGATGAAATATCGCTAGACGTCTGGTGAGGTCCGATAGACGTTACAATTTTCCTTACAACGAGGGCTTTTAGACTAAGGTCCTGCCTGAAGTATAGTGGTTAGTTATTAGGGGCTCGAAAATAAAATTTACATTTAAATCATATTTAATACCTTAAAATCTTACCATAAAATATCGGGCATGCCACAGTGTTGCGTAGTCCCGTTTTGTTCGGAAAAAAGACTAGACAAAGGTTTCCAAAAGACAAAACTGTCTCAAAACACAGACATTCATCGCCCCGTAACGTATATTTGCCATAGCTAATATCAGTTATTGCAAAATGTTCACAAAATTATTCTAATAAATAAACCCGCGTAGCTTACCCAGAACAGTGACTTTTGACATTTTGGAGACCTCTCGCTACACTAGCGCCTCTAGCGGCGAATTCATACGCGATAGCCCTCATTGGCCCATTTAGCGTTTCAACCAATCACAAACGTGACGCAAATGGCAAAGTTGCCAAACGGACGTCGCTATACTAGCACCAACTAGTCTGTCACATAAACCCTCAACGTGTGACACTCGCAAGGAATTTGTAAAAAAAAATGTTAGTTCTGGCCAGTCACATCGTGGTAGACTTGTGTATTTATGTCTAGAGATGTCCAACCTATGACATGTCGTTTGTCCTACACGATATAAATAATAGGTTTTTAAAGACTACCTCTAACGATGTCTGCCGAACGCTTTCAGCCAGCTCAAATGGGAAATAACACATTTGTTACTTTATTAGCTAGTGATCAATGAATTGATGGTAACATTCTCCTAAAATACTACTTATTATATAAATATAATGTTTTTTTTTATAAAAAAACAGGTGGCTATATCTATCAACCCAGCCAATGGAACATAGGCAAAGTAACGACATCGATCAAGGGTAAAATAACGTTGATTTTGAGCATTTCGGACATTCTACTACATCAATTACAGGCTTAACCTGCGAAATACTTAAGCGGTAGTTGCGAGAGCTTTCCGCTTAATGTCTTGTCAAAACTTTGCCCGCCAACTTTGTCAAAGTTCCTTTACAGCATGAACAAAGGTTCGATGTATTAACGTGGTATTTGTCCGAAGGTGGTGACCGCCGCGGCATGTTGCTTAACCCTAACCGCCTCAACCAGGTGAGTGCTTGTAACGCTTCCCCCTGTATATAAGTAGTTTAATACTAGTAAGCATGATTAGAGTACGCTTTAAATCCTTGAGTGTCTTTGTAATTCATTGCGCGGCCAGTTAAATGCTGTGCGGTAAGGGTCTCGACATAAAAGTTTTAATTGGAAACTTTAACCAACAATTTCATTCAGTTAGTAGATCAAGCTACGCAGCTTTGTTTTAGTGGAGCAATAAAAAACCCGCTTTAGTCCCTAAATACATCGGAATGTAAATTTTACCAGCTCCAATGGTTTAAACCATGCGTTTTCAGTCAGTCAGAACGGTATTTTTTATAGGTAGGTATAGATAGCACATTTTGGCCCAAAAGAATCTGAGCAAATTTTGTGTGCAACTTTGCTCTACTTACTATGGGCAAAGTTACCACGCGTGACACTCCTTCTACTGATCCTAAAATTTCAATCTACCGTAGAAAAAAGTTTTGTACCCAGAAATCACCTGTTTCAAATAATTGTTGACTAAAATTCGCCCAAGTAGCTTTACATTGCTTTACTTCTAACTCATTAGTCACGTAGCCCGCATGTAGTTAAAGCTACTTGAAAGATTCTCGCATGTGCTAAATGATTTAAAACCATTCATAATAAGTATTTAACTATAGCAGGAACTAGCAACTACCTTGCTACTCCGCAACCACACATGCAAGGCAGCTACGTCTGTGCGCCACATGTATATTCTCGTGCTAAAACATGTACTACCTCTGCCACATGCATTGACATGGAAAAAAACAACTATTGTCAAATTTGAACAATTTTCTTAACTCTTACACAAATACTAAAGAAGATTTTGTGGAAGTAGGATTTTGCATGAAAACATAATACATATTGCATTGGCGTAGCTATTTTGCACGTGCGATCTCGAAATAAAGACGTTTAGTTCATAAAAATATGGCCACTTTAATTACTACTTTTTAACAATCAACTTTAAAATACCTTTCCAAAGGGAGTCCAAAGAAGAATCAAAAGAGGAACTCGAAGAGCCAGCCATAGTACCGACACTGCGACCCGGCCCTGCGCGCGCCGCCTTCGCTGTTCGCTGAGAACCTGCGCTACTGACATCAGTGACCATTGCCTCAGTGACTATTGCGTCAGTGACCAGAGTGACTGCTGACTAATAAAGGCGGTCATTCTTTGCATTATCTTGTAGTACTGAGTTGAGAATTGCCACCAACCGCCCCGTACCGATTATGTTTTTGCCCAGTAGGCGATGATTTTGCCCACGTATTTAGAGAGGAGGGGGAGGTAATTGGGCTTGCAAACAGTGCATTGCACATATAGATCTATGTTTTGCGGTTCTTAAAATAAGCCCGGACTTAGTGCTTGATGGTCAGCGCTGACATTGATTGAATTTAGCTATATCAATGGGTATGTATGATCACTCAATATGGCGTTGGAAAATTGCTATTCGCGTATAACTATGTCATGTGGAAGGGGGGATCGTCGGTCGAGATATCCAATCAGCGCGGACAGTCGAGGAAATAGAATCGCGTACCTGGATGAAACCTTTTTATAATGAATTTCGCTATGATTTCTTTGGCAAATGTCAATATGACATCAGTGGCTCAAAGGTTTCTTTGACTGTACGCAATTCATTTCATTTCATTGCGTTTTATAAATTTTGAGGCGGGATTAGAGATAAGAAAAGGAGTTTTTTTTTGTTAATGTTTTTTAAATGGTGATTTAGATTATTATGCGACAGTCAATTTTTAGGACTATTTATAATTTTTTGTTCGTTATAAGTTATAAGCGCGTTCGCGGTAAACATGTACATATTCTTAACAAAAGATAAAAATGAGTACACTGAAATGCTAAATGCCCAAGTGACATTTACGCTTAAGTATTTTTGCATGACATTTAAAATCACTTTTACTGTGCATTTACTCGCTATAAAATGACTCGTTCCGACGGTTTGCCGTTGATAGATACTATGATTGTTTTTTGGATTTCAACTCCAAATTTGTTACTTGGAGATTTGTTACTTTTAAATATCACGGCACAATTCACACCAATTGACCTAGTCCCAAAGTAAGCTTAGCAAAGCTTGTGTTATGGGTACTAAGCAACGGATAAATAAAAAATTGCCTGGAAGAGATCGCTCTTAAGCGATAAGGCCGCCTATTGCTCACCTTGTAATTTAATAATTGTTTCTGTATCGCTTACTATGTCTGGTGTACAATAAGTCTTTGTATTGTATTGTATTGTAAATATAATTATATAGATAGATACATACTTAAATACATATTAAACACCCAAGACCCGAGAACAAACATTCGTATTTTTCATACAAATATCAGCCCCGACACGGGAATCGAACCCGGGACCTCAAGCTTCGTAGTCAGGTTCTCTAACCACTAGGCCTTCTGGTCGTCTGGTCGGTTTTGTTGTTTGGAGAAATTTGTGTCTAGACGCCTGTCCAGCGGTGGTGTAGGGGTTATAGCACGCAGCACGGAATGCTGAGGACCTGGGTTCGATTCCCAGCGCTGGTCTCTTTTTCTGGTTTTTCTGTGCATCCATGTCTCAGTTTGTATTTTCGATGTTGACAGATACGTCGTCGTGCTATTTATGATCAAAATGACGAATAAACCGAAAGAATCCGGTAGGTCATATGATTTTTTTTGCGCAAGAATAGACGAAGAAATTGGTAGTTATACAGGCACGACTGTCATCAATTCTCTGATGCTCAGAACCATTTTGTTTTGTAGACAAATGCTTGAATATAGTGTCACTTAAAGGAAATAAAAAATCGCCAATAAAAACATAATTTATACGAGTACATTAAGCAGAGCCTACCATTTCGATGTCGGTAAATAAGACTAAGTGACTTACGAGGCTAACGACTGTTTAGTTAAGGCGTGTTCACATTGTGGCCAGTCGATTTGGGTCAAACACTCCCACCGTCGTTTGTTCAGTTTGGGCTTGTCTGTAAACGGCTTTACGTAGAAAGAGTTTCCGTCATTCTCAAATTGAAATTGATCGTTGCATTTTGAACCAAATGTTGATGAATTGTGAAATGTTGGCCTTAAACTATATTTAACGTTGACATTATTAATCATAATTCCAGGAAACAATTTTTAATTAAAAAGAAAAATATACACTGAAACCAGACTCTTAAATACAGATGATTCAAGACTACGTTATTGTTATTTATATAGAATTTTGCGGACTGCAAGATTTGAATTATAAACTTCTTTCAATTTTGTCAATTTAAGGGTTAATTTCAATAAGTTGATATAATTATAAATTTTTGAAATAATTTTGTCATCTGCTCAATTTTATAATTTAGTCTTAATTCAATCCATTGTCAATATTCAATCAACGTTAAACCAATGACATTATTTTTTTTTGTATACCTACGTAAATTTGCTTATTAACTGTCTTCCATTGTTAGCGAATATTGAAGCTTTAATACTTTAGAAATTATTTTATAAAAGTTAACTCTGTAAAAAATAACTTAGTCTTAATATACTTATTAGATTAAAATCTGGTGCTAATATTATTCCATACACTTTATTTTTAATATCTACATAAGTTCATTCTACATACATGAATTTTACTGATAATATCAAACAAAGTACACTTTTTTCCGTCGATTTTCACTTGTTTGTTTCAAACAAAGTTGTTGTTAACCTTTCACAGTTTCTTTGTTAGGGTTCCATACCCAAAAGGTACAAACGGAACCCTGTTGCTGTCACTAGCGTGTCTGTCTGTCAGTCTGACATCCATCACACAGGTTTTACAGCCCAGTTGAAGTTATAAGCATCTTGCTTTTCCAAAGCCATACAAATTGACAAAAATATGTTTTAAATGTTTTTGAAGGAGATCCAATACAGCTAAATAAAAAAAACCTTTTCACCTCAGCAGCTCAAACAAGCAGGTTTTGCTATGAAAAATCAGTGAGCAAAATCGCATTTTGCTCACTCCGTGAGACAAGTAGCTTTTTAATTATTTTTTTTAAATGCTGAGTATAGTGCTGGGTCCACTCACTGAATGCCAAATATTGAACTAGACTTGATCTGTCACTTTCACTTCAAGGAAAAAAACGAGAGTTAGGATCAAATCGATAATAAGTTCGATTTTCAAATTCTGTAGCCCTAAAAAGAAACAAATAAACGTTCGGATACACATATTTCAACCGCAAAATGACAAAACGTCTGTTATATTAAGTAGGTATATAGAGCATTATTAGAGGGATTTATTATAGCACTTATTGCTCGAAGCTTGTACGGTGCTCTTCTCAAATATAAACTAAAAACTACAAAGTTAAATTAGAAAATAAAACGAGCATAAATGAACGAATATCCCGTTCAATTTTACTTTTTTCTTAGTTTTTTTTCTTTTTAATTAAGCAAGAAGCATTATACCAACCTAATAAAAAAATACTGTGTTGACCTTTAGCATTAAAAATATGTCAATAATTAATTAATTATAATAAGGACAAATTAAAGAACAAAAACACGAGGTGAAATTAAAAAACATAGTGAATTATATGACGGCGAAATATTTCCGAAATGTTACATTTTTCCCACTCTTTTAATAAAGTATGCAACCTCGTTGTACGAAAGCCGCTGCTCTTGTTTTTTTTTTAATAAATTCGTTCCGTCTACTGCCTATCTCTTAAAGTTGGATCAAGTATTTGTCAAATTGAATGAATTTGAAAGTAATCTATATATCTATTCATGTTTCAAACAAAAAAAATCCTAATAAAATCATATTTAAAGGTTTATTTTTATACTGGATACTTTTTCGTTTACCTGAAACCTGTCTACTTACCGGTGACTTTTGATCGTTGTCTCGCATTATTAAGTGACTTTTTAAAGATATAATGGCGACTGTATGAATCATTTTCGACAAAAAATTTTAAATAAGATTATGTAAGTAGGTACTATATTTATTTCTTAACAATCGAATTATATTTTAAAGTTTTTGATATTTTTTGTCTTCTAAATATATGTGGTTTTGTTTTAACCTTTAATTTAAATGATAAATGTTCTCGCTGCTCAGGTGAAAAGTTGTATGTGTCACACGAGACCAAAGTTTTTTTGCATCTCGTGTGTTTGAAATCCCTCGCTGATCTCATGATTCTAACCTAGAATCACTCGCTGTCGCTCGTGATTCAATTGTAGAATCCTTCGCTTACTCGGGATTCAAAATCAACACTCGCACCAAAAAACGACTTTGCTCTCTGTTGCACAAATAACTATTCTTATCAAATGGGATATCATTGTTTATAGCTAGCATTGAGTAAAAAAGTAGGAACGGATATTTCTTGTTTTAATAAATATACGAAAGACAAAGGAATGGGGGCTTCAAAAAATCAGCTTTTTTAAAAAAAACGATGAATTTCTAAAATTCTCATTGACCTATGAGCTTAATTTGGTGCCAATATGATAAATCAGATTTTTTGAGATTTTGTGTGGTACCTATGCATTTGTTTGCCCTTGACTGTATGGAACTCTCGGTGCGCGAGTCTGACTCACACTTGACTAGATCCTTGAAATGTCAAAATGAACTTTACACAGTGTGTTATAAAATTTTTACATTACTTTGACCTTTGCTGGTCGATTAATCACAACTACAGGGTGGTACATCGCCACCCTCGGACTGCAAAGTTTTGTTGCTACACTAAAAAAGAAAGCTTTAGCAAAAAGTTTTTACTAAAGTTGAAAGTATAATTTTTGACCATATTATCACGAGTTACTCATAGCTATTAAAGAAGTTGTTTTTAGAATTGGTCTCCATGGAGTACAAACAAAGTATGTGCTACTTTGTTTGTAACAAATCTTAAATTGTATAGTTTGGAATAGTGAGCAAAATATTAAGAATGAAAATGATGTTTAATGATTTATAAGATCCTTTACTTAGTTAAATGTCAATAAGGAGTAAAGTAATTTCCTTTTTTTACCAAAAATATACCCCAAAAAGGAGATTAAAAATGGTATAAATAAATGTTTCATCCGAATAGGGTCATAACAGAAAGAAAAAACATCAAACAACCTTTTTTACTGCTACTAAAAACTCAACAGTCATACCTCTAATATTGTTAGCTTAATGACCATTAACTTTAATAGGCATTAAAATCCGGAAGCCTTTCACCGAAATTCGGCCCACCCCTTATATTTATGGTTGTAACATACTGTATAACAAGGCGTGTCCGAACTGGGTGACCTAACTAGAGGGTTATGAACACTGATCAATAAATAACTATAGCACTCAGAAATGTTTATGTATGATGGATCCTTCTATTTCATATTTCAAGTTAAGCCGAATACTTATAAAGATATATACTTATTGCTTTGGTTTCTATTACGTTGTATGATGAACACCCGTGCAAAGTTTCATATCTATATACTTAACAGTTAAGATTTTGGATTTTATTTGGATGTTATTCCAAACGTCTAACTATTCGCTAAATACCTACGCGAAACCTATCGGGCTAATTTGTTTTTCTGGCACAGTTTATTATTTTTTCTTAGCACAGGCCAATTATTTTCTGTAAAGATTCGTCATATGCTTGCAAAACAACCGAAAAACATACTCCAACCGCAGCGGTAGCACACACACATACATACACGTTTTATGTCCTTTTTGTTTCTGTTATGAAAGGCATAAGGATGTCCTTGTGTTCGACGTCACGAAAACCAGAGACTATTTCTAATTATTATTATTTTTTATTTAGAGAATATTTCTTTTTCTCATAAAGTAGTTCTGTTTGTAAATCAAAATTGGAATAGACAAGTGAGAGTCGACAGAAAATACACGAAAAACATACTAAGTTGAATGAAATAGAATAGGTACCTACAATTATTTACTTATGTTAAAAAATAAAGTATCGAAAACAATAATTGTACAGTTTTAATAATTATTCTTAAATACAATAAATCATAAGAAATAACACGGTGCAATATACAATACAGTTTTAAGTAATAAGTTATATCATGAAGTAAATAGCTGAATCATTTCAGACGCTCAATATACATACATATTTGTAAGATTGTACATAATATAACCCTTAATAATAACATAGATATAACATAATTGTGTATCTAAGTCTTGATATGCCATTATTCTTATATAATATGTTGAATAAAGGTAAAAATGTTATCACCAAAACTGTTACTAGGTTTGGAAAAAAGCTATTAGTTTGCTATAATTGGCACTGACAAGGCATTATTATATAACCCATTATAGTCTAATATATACTCACTTAACTTAAGCTTGTATATACTATATCTATACGATGGTGCATGTATATAAGTAAGATGTACTTATAGGATGAATTAAACGTCTGTATTTAATATATCAGTGAGTTTTATTTTAAACCTTTAGACTGAATAGGAGTTTTTCATGATTCACAGTTATTTAGTAACTCTTTAAATCTAATCATACTAATGAATTGTAATTTTGAAAATTGATTTGTAATATAGCAGGATGGCAAACTAGTGAGAAAATGAACATAAAAATGATGTGACGGACATCGGAGTAATAAAAATGCTGTATAAATCTCGTTTAGAACGCATTAAAGACGATTACCTTATAACCATTAGGAAATACCGGCCAGTGCCCTGAAAATCATAAATAATAAATCAAAAACTAGACAATGTCAACACATTGTATCCATTGACGGGTATCTAGAAACAATTTAATATAAAAGCTGTATAGAGGCCGCAATGTAAACTCGGCAAGGAAACTATCGCCGCTAAATTACTTCAGTCATGCGCAAAAGACATTAGGAAAAAGCTTTTGGAGGGAATTCAGTTTCAGCCGTGATATCCAGTGGGGTATACATCCGTTGGTTTAAACTTTTCGTAGTTTTTGTGTTGCCTAAGTCACTTGAAAAATTTAAAAAAAGTGACAGCGCGCGCCGCGGCTTAACTTTTTTAATTAACAAACCACAGACTAAATCATAAGGCCAGCTTCACATTCACCGTGGCATTTGACGACGCATTAATAAGCAGCGGGCCTTGCTTGCTGCAATCTTCGACCAGTTCACGGCAATGCTTAGCATGTGCCCATAAAGCGAAACTCCGAAACGGCACAGCACCTACAGAACTACGGCTAGATCCGGCCGTGCTGAAACCTGAACCGGAAAAAATAGAAATTGAGACTTTGAAGGGTATTTCTGACAAAAAACCGGCGGTTTTCGAAGCCGGTTGTCAGACGGAGCGTTGGAGTGATAGTCCGGCGATTTTGGAGCTTGGGCCAAGCGGCAAGCTGACGGACATGGCGGTGGTAAAACCGGACAGCGGCGTCCGGGAGGCCCTGGAAGATCGAGACCCTAACAGCTTGAATCAGCATGTGCAGGTGAGTTGATAGAGTTGGGTTGCAAAATAGTATTCTCAGTCAGGTTTGGAAGTGCTAAGCTATAATGAAAGGAAGGTTAAATGGAAGATTATTTTTTCACCTGCAGTAAAGAGAACAAACTACAAACAGACTATCTTGCGGTTAATCACAAAGAACTTAAACCGAATATTATTCGGTAATACTTACAATATAATAAATGCGAAAGTTTGTAAGTCTATTTGTTTGTTTGCTTATTTGTTTGTTTGTTACTTCAGCACGCCTAAACCACTGAACCGATTAAAATGAAATTCGGTATGCAGATAGTTTGTGTCCCGGGGAAGGACATAGGATAGTTTTTATCCCGGAAAGTTGCATAGTCCCCGCGGGATAGTGAAAACCGAATTCTTCGCGGACGGAGTCGCGGGTAACGGCTAGTTTAATATGGAAATCTAAGTTTTTTTTTAAACTTAAAAGATTTTCTGATACTTGGACAGGATTTGAACCTGAAACTTGCCACTTTACACGCCATCATTATCGTTTAGAAAAAGAAAACTAAAACGAAAATTTGTCGTAGCCCCTCTCCCATCTTTGAAATGTTATTCTGGCATTTTTCAAGGGGGGGAGGCATAGTTTAAGCATAAAACACACGCCCACACTGCTGCACTGGTGTTGAAGTTTGTTACGATAATTAATACAAACTCATACAAGAACAAAATTGTCGCACGAGTGCGTAAAATGCACACAACACAACGTTTTCCATTATAAATATAGTCATTGGCTATCATATTTTTTGGCAAATAAAGAATAGTACCTAGTTGACCAAGCTTCGCTGGAGAATACAAAACTCGAAACTAGAAAACACGCGTTTTCCCAGATACAAGACAAAGCTACTTAGATCCATTGATCGCCTTCAAAAACTCCCACGAAATCGTTATATTCTTTTCCGAAATTAAAGTATAGCTAAATAGCTTAGTTATACACATACATACATACATAAAATCACGCCTCTTTCCCAACGGGGTAGGCAGAGACTACATCCTTCCACTACTCCTACTAGCTTGCTTATACCTATCGTATTTGCAAGCATTACTGACTAAAAGAACGGTTTAGTTAGTCTAATTTAAAAAATAAAACAAGAACTTACTTATAAAGTCACTAATCAGTCTTACATCAAACTTGATGGTGGTGTTACCATTCCTAACAGCTTAATTCCCCTTGAAACAGCTAAAGAAAACAACAATAGAGTCATTGAAAACAACGCGTCATTCAGCGAGTAAGTAAATTCTTGAAAACACCCACTTTCGCTGGCTATGATGAATTATTAAACAGTATGTAAATACAACCCTTAAAATAGATCATTGCACACGAATGTAGAAAGCTAGCCAAGTTGTGAATACAAATATATCAGAATAATCTGCAGGAAGTAAAGCTCTCACAATCTTTCCGGCGATCGGGTTATCTAAATTTAGTTCTGCTATGTGATATTATTATATTGTGTTATTATATTATTTTTATTAAGAATAATAAAAAGATCAATCATACGGCAGGCTACGGCGGGAAACTTATTCTGTAATAAATAAAAAATATGATATTTCCTTGATTTAGACTTTTTGATTTAACTGATAGAAAGCTAAGCTACGCTGTCTTTGATTAACTTGTTACTTTTTGTCTCTGGATATTAAAGGGATCCAACCTATTTGTTATCCCTCCACGAGAATAAAGACTGGAAAATAAGCTGATTCGGGTATTGCTAGTTATCTTATCTTACTTACGTTGCTGGCTGAGTGAACCGAATTGAATCTTTTCCTCCGCTACGACAGGAGTTGACACCAACACACCCTTTTTTTTCAATCAACTTCCAGTTTTGTGTTTGAGCTTGTAGATCCTACTCTACTTCGTTTATCCAGCAGTACTTCGGTTATCTTATATTTAGATATATATTCAAATGTTTTGATTATAATCAATTCTATTCTATTTATCGATCCCTTAATTGAATGCCTTTCTACCACTCAAAGACTGGCAGAGGTCCCTTCAGGGATAATCCTAAGCTAAGCTTCGTACTTTGTACTTTTCTGATGACAACCTACCTGTAGGTATTTCCTTTTTGTACAGTGTACTGTAGTTTTACTCTACTATTTCTATTTTTATAAGCGGTCCTTTTTCCGAAACTTGGCCCTCTCTTCGCCAGAATTCCACAGATAGATATTATATTATGTACAAGTACATGGCTTCGCAAAACAAAGGTTGCAAGGAAAGGTCGAAGTAAAAGGTCACGTGGTCTAAATACGTGTTTCTTATTGTTCTTTAAGTTAGCTTTCTCTACATTTATATGCTAAAAGAAGTGTTAATTATGGAGCTTGGTGTTGGCTGTTAATAGTTTCATTTACATTTTACACGAGCGTCTATGTGAATTTAATATTGACGCGGTATAAAAAAAAACACCGGTTTCCCGCAACTCTCAGTCCACCTGGTGGGAGGCCTGCCAACGCCTCGTCTACCGGTTCGTGGTCGCCACTCGAGGACTTTTATTCCCCAACGGTTATCTGTTCTTCGAGCGATGTGGCCCGCCCATAGCCATACTTCAACCTTTATATTTTACGTGGATACAAGTGGCGAGTTGTCGTTCATTGTGGCGTTTTAAGGGGGAGGCCTTTGTTCAGCAGTGGACATCTTCCGGCTGATGATGATGATGAAAAAATTTCAGTTGAAGTGGCAATGGGCGGGCCACATCGCTCGAAGAACAGGTAACCGTTTTGGGGGAGAAAAGTCCTCGAGTGACAACTTCGAATCGGAAGGCGAAGCGTTGGCAGACCTCCCACTAGGTGGACTAACGATATCGTGAGAGTTGCGGGAAAACGGTGGATGCAAGTGGCGAGTTGTCGTTCATTGTGGCGTTCTAAGGGGGAGGCCTTTGTCCAGCAGTGGACGTCTTCCGGCTGATGATGATGATGAAAATTTATTTGTGCTGTTTTTGATGGTGCTAGGTGCAATGTGTTTGCCGTCTGCTACTAAACTTTAAATGACACATTACTAGAGCCCTGTTGCTCCATATATTAACCTTGTCCTTCCCAATGTTCCTAGTAATGAACACTTTAGATTATTTAGAATAGATTATTCTAGGGTTCCGGAGCCAAAATGGCAAAAACGGAACCCTTATAGTTTCGCCATGTCTGTCTGTCTGTCCGTCCGTCCGCGGCTTTGCTCAGGGACTATCAATGCTAGAAAGCTGTAATTTTGCACGGATATATATGTATGCTATGCCGACAAAATGGTACAGTAAAAAATTCAAAAAAAAGTAGACGTAAAGTGGAGGTGTTTTTTTTTTTATCCAACCCTATAGTGTGGGTTATCGTTGGATAGGTCTTTTAATACCATTAGGGGTTTGCTAAGACGATTTTTCGATTCATTGATATGATTGCGAAATATTCAACTTTAAAGTGCAAATTTTTATTGACATTGACTCGTCACTTTTCTGCACGAATTTTTTTAAATATTTTTTTACTAATGATGTCCTCCACGACACGTATCCGTCGACGGCGAACCCTTCTATGAATTAAACCGGTTTGCTCCGGTCATGTAACCGTGTAGGTACACAATTTTTCAATAATTTTCTTGCATACAAACTTTATCCTGACAACTTTACAAACATAACAGAAAAATAATTAACCAAATACCTAGGTGCAGCTTTTCTGATGAACATGACATTCACCGACGATATTAAGTTGGTACTACATTCTTAAGGTACAACATTCTCAGGAAGTAAAAACCACTAACCTAAAACTGTTCTATAATAATTTATAGCCGAGCGAAAGAATTCCCGTATTTCCACATTAACAACTAACCAATTACTGGCACGCGAAAATGAAGGACTTGAAAAATGGAAAAAGAAAAACAAAACACGAACTGTCAGATAGAAAACCGAGTGGCCAGTTAGAAATTGGTCCAGTATTAGGATATTTATTTATGTAGAAACTCGAATCAAATGTTTTTACAGTTCTACTAGCTGTTGCCGGCGACTCCGTCCAAGTAGAATTCGTTTATCGCTACCCCGTGGGAATTATGCAATTTTCCAGAATAAAAACTATCTGTACACCGAATTTCAACTAAATCAGTTCAGCAGTTTAGTCGTGAATAATATTAGTGGGATACACAGAACAGAAAAAAGCAATACTTAGAAACCAGCCGAGTGCGAGTCGGTTCATTGCAAAACGGCTTATCCGATTTTAATGAAACGTAGCTAAAAACCACCGCGAGGAAACTTATTACCCGACTGCCCGAAGGAGGGTTATGTTTTTCGAGCGTATGTATGTATATATGTATGTATGTATGTATGTGGGTATGTATGTCCATTTCTTTGGTCCTCGCTGCAGCCTAAACGGCTAGACGGATTGTAGCATATAAGGTATCATTGGATTTGTCATAACTGTCGGAGTGACATAGTGTATATAATATTTCGTCTGCGAAAAAAAATATGGCGAAGGAATAAAAAAATATATTTTGTATTGTAACAATATGGGAATCAAATGAAAGCCCATTCTAAATATATATGGGTTATAATACTTTTGATCTACTATTTTAACAGAAATATCAAAAAAGTATAAAATAAAAAACATTAAATTTAAAAAACAGTCAACAGTCGGGACCCATTCAATTCGTAACCAGCTCAAAAAACCTTGGTAATGGGTCCCGACTTTTGAACCTTAAATGAGCTTCTTGACAGAGTTCTAGACTACTAGACTTATTTTCTTCCTTTTAGTTTGTAAGGCAGTCGGGTTTTTTGATTTTTTATTTTACATAATAAACTGCATCGAAATCGGCACATCCGCTTGAGAGCTACGATGTTACAGACGGACGATATTGGCGTCATACTTATAACACCCCTCTTTTTGGGCCGGGGGCTAAAATTAAGGGTGTTATAAGTCTGACAACTATAGTATGTCTGTCTGTGGCATCTCAGCTCCCAGACGGATAGGCTGATTTTGAAGCGTTTTTTTACGTGAAAAAGAGTTTCCTAGCGATGGTTCTTTGCTATGTCTCATTAGAATCCTTCAGCCATTTTTGAGATATTCAACATTAAAACTACAATTTCGGGGGTATTTTTTAATTAAAATTTAGTCATTTTCTCCTCCACGTCTTAATACCAACCAATCACGTAAATACTTCCACTGGAACACCCGAGTCCTACATTTGATTCGTGTCAACGCCCGACAAGCATCATGTAAGTCTCGCGCACCTGTAAAAATCGCGTGACCACTGAGTGCTGTATTATGTGGATTGCTTCAAAGGGCTATCCACCTAGAAGCATGAAAAAAAACGGCCGTTTTCGATTTTTAAATTATTTATGTCATTATTTTTAATGTTCTTGAGGAAGTAGTAGTAGTTTACAAGTATTATAATGGTATTAGTACCTATTAGCTTTCATTTGATAACCAAATTGTTTCAATTTAAAATAACCTAACCTAACAAACAAATAGTTGGAAACCCCTGACTTTGTCACTTCAAAGTTCAATATCTAAAAAACGGCTTAACCGATTTTTATGAAATAGGTCTAAGAACCATCGCTAGAAAACCTGATTTCAAATAAAAAAATCGCATTCAAATCCATCCATCCGTTAAAGAGCTACGGTGCCACAGACAGACACACACGGTCAAACTTATAACACCCCTCTTTTGCGTCGGGGCTAAAAAAAACATCCTCCTTCATATTGTTCTTCGCGGACGCCATTTTGAAACATTATATACCTACCTACCTGATGTCACTCAGGCAGTTTTGACAAATCTAATGATAATTTATTGAATCGCAAGCGTTACTTAGGTAAAGGCTAGGTTTATTTAACAATATAAAAATATTGTGTCATGTACCTACACAACACAATATTTGGCAGTTTCAAAATGTATATAAGTAAAATAAACATGGGTTTACTTACTAGTGTTTCAGCGAATAACGTTTGGCAACCTGTTTCATTTCGCAACTTTTCATTTTCCAACTGTTTAATATTTCTGAAACTGCAAATAATTTCGGGATTTTTATTAATCTACCTACTAACCTAAAGGGTTCTACACGATGGCCCTGAAACAAATCCTGAAATATTTCCAGTTTTAGTTTGCGAAATGAAAAGTTGCGAAATGAAACAGTTTGCCAAACGTTACGTTGCGAAAAGGCAGTACCCGTAAACAAGATAGGCTCTAACATCGAGTCTTGTAAAGAAAGAAAATTACCTACGTTTATTCACAACGCAAGACACAACAATATTATAAGGTACAAATAGACAACACGAAGGTATGTATGTGTAATTGCGGTTGTGTATCGGGTACTGACTCAGCATAATGCTGAAGCGTTAAAAACACCCCAGCGCTGATTTTGCTTTGTTTTTTTTGACACTGATATTATATACGGAAGAAATGGAGAGGCGTAAGAGGCGACTGAGGGTATAGGTTAAGGCATACCGTAGGCGACAGGCTAGTAACCTGTCACATTTGTACCGTTTTTTGTCAAACTTAAAACCTAAAATTGCTAAAAGTGGCTCCGAAGCGGTAGGTAGGTAACGTTTCGTGTGCTCTGCCTACCCTATTTGGGAATACAGGCGTCATGTTTGTGCGAGTGTTTGTGTGATATATATGTATACCGGTATTAGAGATATGTTTTTGTTTAGTAAACATTTCACATGGCTATCATTTTTCTCAAGTCTCATCTTTACATTTTGAGAGGAAGTTAAATTTTCATATTTTTGGAAAAAATACAGTGAGTTATAATTTAAGTCTGATAACTGGTATTTTTACTCACAATACACATCATAATAATCAAGAAAATATGTTGTAAAGTCAAACCTGCGTCCTTGACACAGCAGGAAGCTAGTTTTCATTATATTTAGAACCACAATTGCTATTATTTAGTGTCTACCACCTTGGAAAACCAATCAAATATGCGTATTCAATGACACTCGGCAGGTATTTTGAAATTAAAATCGTTTGATTGGAAATAAATCAATGGAAATATAATCTGTGATGTAGACGACGCTTTTCTCTATCGCAATTTTTATCAGATCAAAGTTTTGCGCTTAGACCCTGTTTACATTGCAGTAGCGGTGCTCGATGAATCTCGTGTAATTCGAAACAGGGTGCCAGATTGTATAATTAGATACAAAACCTGTATAATTAGGGGGCTGAATGTATCCTCTTTGTATCCTGCACTCTCATGTATAATTGGATACAGAAAGCCTCAGTTGTATTATCAACTTGAAACTCACACCCAAATAGAAATATAGAAATTGTGCGATCTATGCTCAATGCTCTGAGGCCCTACTCCGAATTTCGAAAATCGAAGTTCGTATCGTACCATCCCTCTCGCTCTCGTATTAAATAGTATAAGTGTCAGAGGCACCGCACGACACGAACTTCGAGTTTCGTAGTAGCCCTGCTGTTTGTATCCTGATCGTCGAATTTTGTATAATTTTAGAAACTTGGCCGATTAATTGTAAAATATCTACTGGCAGCACTGCTTGAAAACCCCCACATAGTAAAATCCATCGGAATCATGAGAGCCATTACGAGATTTCCGCAGTAAATAAATATAGGTACAGAAATTGCTCGTTTAAAGATATTAGTAGCTTTGCTCAGGCTAAAACTCGATAATAAGCGTTTTCCCAGAGATAAGATCAAACTATGTAGATCGATTTGTCATCCCCGAAAACCCCTACACACCAAATTTCAAGATGATCCGAGATCCCCGAAATATATATCGATTAAACAACTTATAATTGCTAAATTAACTAATCATATTTAACCATAGTTGAGTCAATCAACCATTCAATAATATTAATAATATTGAGTCAATATGTTTGTCGCCTCTATCAATATAAAGGACATAATATACCATCACTTCCATTTATCTTACAGATAGTATGGGACGACATAATCGGCGAGCCAGAGGGAGCACGCAGCCCCGAATGCGCGTGGCGAGTCAGCAATGTCTGCTTCAAGCACGCTCGTAACTGGTGTTACACCGTGCTCGCCGTGCTCATAGCGCCGCCGTGCGCGCTGCTGCTGGGCTGCGGCTTCGCTTGCTTAGCGTTTGAGGTCAGTTCTCTTACACAGCAATGTCTGCTTCAAGCACGCTCGTAACTGGTGTTACACCGTGCTCGCCGTGCTCATAGCGCCGCCGTGCGCTCTGCTGCTGGGCTGCGGCTTCGCTTGCTTAGCGTTTGAGGTCAGTTCTCTTACACAGCCATGTCTGCTTCAAGCACGCTCGTAACTGGTGTTACACCGTGCTCGCCGTGCTCATAGCGCCGCCGTGCGCGCTGCTGCTGGGCTGCGGCTTCGCTTGCTTAGCGTTTGAGGTCAGTTCTCTTACACAGCAATGTCTGCTTCAAGCACGCTCGTAACTGGTGTTACACCGTGCTCGCCGTGCTCATAGCGCCGCCGTGCGCTGCTGCTGCTGGGCTTGCTTAGCGTTTGAGGTCAGTTCTCTTACACAGCCGTCTGCTTCAAGCACGCTCGTAACTGGTGTTACACCGTGCTCGCCGTGCTCATAGCGCCGCCGTGCGCGCTGCTGCTGGGCTGCGGCTTCGCTTGCTTAGCGTTTGAGGTCAGTTCTCTTACACAGCCGTCTGCTTCAAGCACGCTCGTAACTGGTGTTACACCGTGCTCGCCGTGCTCATAGCGCCGCCGTGCGCGCTGCTGCTGGGCTGCGGCTTCGCTTGCTTAGCGTTTGAGGTCAGTTCTCTTACACAGCCATGTCTGCTTCAAGCACGCTCGTAACTGGTGTTACACCGTGCTCGCCGTGCTCATAGCGCCGCCGTGCGCGCTGCTGCTGGGCTGCGGCTTCGCTTGCTTAGCGTTTGAGGTCAGTTCTCTTACACAGCCACGTCTGCTTCAAGCACTGAACTGCTCGGAACTGGTGCTACATCATTCATACACGTGCTGCCATGCGCGCTGGTTCAGTAGCAGCGCAGTGGCTGCGACTTCGCTGGCTTGGCGTTTGAGGTCAGTTCTCTTACACAGCCACGTCGTCTTCAAGCATGCTCTGAAGCTTGACATTTTTGAACTAAGCTTGGTACTGGTACATGTAGAGAGAGATTTGTTCTAATAGGGACGGATGTTAGTATTCAATAAACTTAACAATTGATATTTCGAATTTAACATGTCTAAAACCTCAAAATCTCGATCGCTTAGTAAGGGTGGTTTAAGGACTTGAAATTTTGCATGGGTGTTGTTCATACAAAGTAATTTTTGGAAATTGACATGGAAATTTAGCAAAACCTCAGAATTTTAATTCAAATGAGAGATTTTAATGATTTATTCTAGCAAAGCCGTGGATAAAGACATGCCCGTAAATATATTATTATTTCATTTTAGCAAATTTGGTGCACCGCGCCGTGCCTCCGTTGCGTCAAGATCTACTTCGCGTCTCTCCGCACGATGGTGCAGTCCTGTATGGCGGCAACGGTGGTGCCAACTGCGGAAGCTGTCGGCCATGTTTGTCGCCACATCCGCGTCAACTTCAGACGAGACGCCGCAGACGAACGGGATATGCTCGTCGTGTAGTGTGAACGCGGCCTAATGACTGGGTATTTTTTAGTACCAAATGTGCCTTTTGTCCTTGTAGTTATAATTACAAGTTTTAATTATAAATGGATCTATTTCGTTAATAAGCTATAAAGTATATTATAAAAAGAAAAGTAAATGTGACGTATAAAATTTGATGTTTTAAAATTTAAGATTTCATAAAATTGGATAAGTAATTAAGATAAACTAAATAAGTACCTTATTAATTATAACTCTTATAAAAACGTTTTAATATCAATACATTGAATATGTAAGTAATAATAAACTTTTATAACAAATCTAGCTAAGGCTTTTATTATGCCTAAGTATGTTTGCTAACTAGTTTTCTTCCATGAAAACAATCACGTGAAAGCCTCGAGCGTGTACGTCCCGTTCAACTCGTCAGGATTGTTATCTTCAAAAGAACCACAAATTTCAAGAAGGTTTAAGTAGCTGTTTGGACAGTAATCTGACAACTGATAAGGTCATTAACCCCCCATAAAAGGGTAGAACGGCGGCAAAACACGCGAGTTTTATATGTACTTTTTAATTACAGCTGTGTCGCACACACTGATTTATTTACCTAGTCGTTAGTGAATATTGTATTCATTTTGCAGTAAAAATCAATAGCAATAAAATACAGTATTTTTTTATATGACTTACTGAACTGAATACTGTTGACGTTGAATTTTAATTTTAATTAATTAAAGTGAATGTCTACTAGAACGCGTCCAATTCAAGAAAATAGTTTAAAAATCACTGGCCGGTAAGAATAATAAGCATAGCGATGGCTGAATACGTTCATGTACCTTAGTCGTACTCACTATCCGAGTCAAATTAAAAACAAATTCAACATTGGCGGGAAACAAACTTTGTGAAACGGAAATTCTAACCTAATAATTTCGATTCGTGAATTATTATTTGTTGAAAATAAGTGAGTCTTTTGTGCGGTGACAATGATAAATGATACTTCTGAAGCTACTTCAGTGACTGTGGCACGACCGAGCAGTAGTGAAACTAATCAAAGAGAACCATTTATTATTTCAAGGTGTCAAAGGTATGAATGTAATTTGAAATTGAAATGGAGTCTTACTACATAGGGTCAATGTTGGATTTAATGTTTTTACTTACTTGCCACATAATACTTGAGGTATTCAGAAATATTTAGGGAGTTTATAATGTATGCATCTGAGCGAGCCGTAGGCATTTTGATGCGTAATAATGAATTATCCGTTTCTCTTTGAACTTAAGTAAAATGCTACATTTTAATACCAAATCAATCAATTATAAATTTAATCATAATATTTGCTGTTGTATTAGTAAGTAACATACAAACACGAATAGTTTTAAATCTTTTATTTATCGCCGTTTATAGAAGTACCGAGGAACCTGTAAATAACAATGGCGATGATGAAACTGACGAAACGGACGAAGAAGAGGTAAACATAAATAATTATTCTGAAATTAGTAAAAATTGGTTTATTGAATCAGGCGTTACTTTGCGGAGGTCCATATCAATGAACTAAAAGGATTTTCTTGCTCACCCGCGACCTTACGATAGCTAAGCTTATGCAAAATATGCGTGTTCATGCAGTTCCTCCACCAAGAAAATCCTTTTAGTTCAGTAAAAATTGGGTTAATCGACAAAGAACTATGAAAGGACTTTTATTTTTACCCGACGAAGGAAGAGCTATTTAAATTAAATATCGCATAACATATCAGGAACTTACCTATCCGACAGTGGTAAAACAGGCCCTCAATGTCACACCTTAACTACTTTTTTTACTTATTGAAAGGCAGCATTTTTCTGAGCGAAATTTTGTTTTTATTGTCTTTTCAAGAATAGGACACTAAATATTCCGAAAATCGAATTTAATATCGTACCGTCTCGCTCACTCTCGTATAAAATCTATACTAATATTATAAATGTGAAAATGTGTGTTTGCATGTTTGTCCGTCTTTCACGTTGAAACGGAGCGACGGATCGACGTGATTTTTGGCATAGAGATAGTTTAGGGGCCGGAGAGTGACAAAGGCTACTTTTAATCCCGGAAAAATGCACAGCTCTCGAGAGAACAGCGCGCGATCACCGAATTGGAATTCGGGCGAAGCTGCGGGCAAAAGCTATTAGTAGTGTAATAAAATGATAAAAAATCTTCGCCTTTTTTTTAATTCTGAGATTTTCTGAAATTTACAAAATCCACTCATAATCCTGAAGAGTCTAAAAATCCTGACATCTCGGCACAAATCCGGAGATATTATGGTAACCCTAGGTCATTCGCCTAATAGCTTCTACGAAACGGCTACGTCGTAGAAGTAGCGTAGCCCGTAGCAATAAGCGTAATTCTTACACCCTATCTAAATTATTCAGACTTGTAATGCTAACATTATTTAAGTTTACTGAACTCACATTCAGAGACGTCAATTAGCAAGTCTAATAAGTCTGACATAAGTTCAGCACAAAAAGTTTACTTTATGTGCGAGTAAATTATGATGATGAGATGATATAACAGATATAACGTTTTTTTAAGTCCTAATTAACGTCTCGAAGAGAAGCAATTCGATATTAAACTTTGTTTTTAGTTGAACTATTTCCTGATATTACATATTATAACTATCATCATCATCCCAGCCTATTTACGTCCCACTGCTGGGCACAGGCCTCCTCTCAGAATGAGAGGGCTTGGACCGTAGTTCCCACGCGGGCCCATTGCGGATTGGGAAACTTCACACATACCATTGAATTACTTCACAGGTGTGTGCAGGTTTCCTCGCGATGTTTTCCTTCACCGTAAAGCTCGTGGTAAATTTCAAATGTAATTTCGCATATGAATTTCGAAAAACTCAGATGTGCGGGCCGGGGCTTGAACCCACGAACCTCTACTTGAGAGGCGATAGTTCAAACCACTATAGGCCAACGGATTCATATAGTACCTATAACTATGTAAATTTATTATTTTGTTTTTTTAGAAGTTACTAACAGTGTATTGCCGGTCAGGCAAGCTAGGAGCTGCGTATTACACCATACAAACTGGAGAGGTACTTATGCATTTCTTTAATCTTTTTATAACATGGGGTGGTACGCGAGCAAGTAGGTCACACGATGGTGAGTACCGCCCATGGACACAATACTAGAGGATTGCAGATGCATTACCGGCTTAGCACAAGCTTTGCTGCTTGGGTGACATACTTATCTTACGAAATTCGGTTTTCTAACTTAATTATAATGGAAAAAGTGGATTATTATGTTAGAGGACGTATGTGTACGGTCGAGGTCAAAATATGTTTAACACTTTACTATCCTGTCGCATTTACTTAGTTTTTAAACTTTTATATAAAATTTACACACAAGTTATTAAAGTGTAAAGATATCTTTGCCCTGGACTGTACACAGATGCAATCTTTAATTAATTATCTTTTGTATGTAAAAAAAATGGTTAAGAACTTCGAATTCGAAAAAGTCAACAAACTAAAGGATAAGGGGGCGTCGAAGACTAATGTGAATACGTAAATCATCGCGGCTGTAAACCCTATGGAATAGTGTGGTGTTTTTCTCATTGAGTTCCACGCCGCAGTGCTAAGACAGAGTCAGCACACACACACACACAGCAAAACATCCAACTGAAACAGTTGAACTCGTTTATCCTCCAGCTATTCATCCTGGATGAACTGCCAGACCGGCCTCCAGACTTTCCTATGTTTACCAACCTGTTCAGACAAGTTGACCCAGTCAGGATTCTCCTGGATGGAAGGACGCAAAGTGCCTTCGTTAACCAAGTCAAAAAAACGGTGTTTGATGACGGAAATGGTGATGGAGGAAAGTGCAAGTTGGTATTCTTGGCCTCTAAAGAGTACAGTAAGTGGTTTGACTTTTTTTACTAAAGGACACTTTCCGTTGAACAGTGCGAGTGCTTACTGCTCTTTTTCTGCATCCATTTTATTTGGACAAAATAATTTAACCTTAATGATGAAAATGATGATGGTGATGCGCGGTGACACGCGGTCATGTAACAACATTATTGATTTCATTGTTACAATCTCAAACCGCGCGCCGAGCCAACCGCGCGTCACCGCGCGTTTCTCTGAACCTGCCTAATGAGGGCTATTGCGAATGAATTCGCCGCTAGAGGCGCTAGTGTAGCGTGCGTGAGGTCTCCGAAATGACAAATCTCATAGTTTTTGGGTGAGCTACGCGGGTTTATTTATAATAAGTTTTTTTTTTGTGTATATTTTGCATAACCTGAAATTAATTATGGCAATTATGCGTTAAGTCTGTGTAAGTGTGTAAGAATGTCTGTGTTTTGAGACAGTTTGTCTTTCGGAAACTTTTGTCCTCCCTTTTTTCCGAACAAAACGGGACTTAGCAACACTGTGGTTGCTGGATATTTTTATGGTACGGTTTTAAGGTGTTTTAAATATGATTTTAGTCTAAACTTTGTTTCCACGCCCGTAAAACAGACTTTCAAAACCATACATGAGACAAAAACGATAGCCCTCATTTTGAGTTCGTATACTTAGTTATAAAAGTGGGTTAAATCTCGGAAGTCAGAATTAACTCACTTTCAGCGGTCTACCTGACTTTAATTTGATATAATTAGTTTTTTTAGTGGAGCATTTTCACTTTAGATGACGCTTTGATTTTTTTTCAGTATTTGGCAACTTTGAATTCTTCTTACTTACTCCGAATCATTAGCACTATTTTTTGTCAGTTTTGTGGCTTTTCCTTTTTTTTGGTTCAATGACAGTTCAAACAGTCCCCAAAAAAAGCTTTTAAGTTTTTGCCATAGTTTAAATTCTGTCAGGTTTTGAAGCCTGCAAACGCCGCATCTACTCCCTATCCCTGCCCACGGAACCAACGGACTGCACAGACACCGAGCGAACCCTGTTCCTTCGAACCGTGGTGGACTTCAATCAGACGCAAACTGTGCATGCTTTGGGCGCGCTGCTGAGGTATCTGGATCTGAACTGGTCCAATTTGAATCTGGATCTGCAGAGCAAGCCGCAGTTTTTGAGCTTAAGGAGGATATCTTTGTAAGTTTAATTTTTAAGGGTACTTGCGTATTCTTTTATCACGGGTCACTTTATTCTCATTTTACTGTGCACCTGTCTAATTACCGTACCGCTTTTTTCCGCACTAGTGCCACGGTAATTAGACTTGAGTGAACAGAAATGTAAATGGCAGCCTTTCTTTGTTTAGATATGCACTCAGTTTCAGTGCCGTGTCGCTTTTGCATGAAAAAAAGAGAAACGCTAATTAGACGGGTGCACAGTAAAATGAGAATGACCGGTTAGACTACTAGACTAGAGTTTGTGCATATTTAAATTGCTTATGGTAGTTCTGGATAAAGTAACTTATCCATTTCTTCTTCGGCGTTAGAGTTCATAAAGAAGAGTCAACAAACCGGGATACAGAGTATTGTCATATTATAACATTCATAGTTCTGCATGCGACAGCAGTGACTGATACAGCTAAGTCTTGCAAGCACGCGTTTTTCTAGAGATATAATGACTCCCACTCAAAAACTCCCAAATAACAAATTTCACTGAAGTCGTTAGAAGCAGAGAGTATACCTATATACAAGAATATCTTATTTAAACGTATATAAGATACTCGTAAAGAATAAAGATGAACAGTTTTTCACGTAAACTGCTTGATTTTGAGCAGGTATAATTTTGTTTTTTCGTAATCAATCTTTATCCTACTAATATTATAATGCGAAAGTTTGTAAGTGAGTGAGTGAGTATGTTTGTTACTTCTTCACGCTGAAACGGCTGGACGGATTTTATTTTATTTATTTATTTATTAACTTTGGCACACAAAACAAATTGTAAACATGCGGTACAGTAATGAGAATAATTAAGGCAAGAGATCATTTACAATTCAAACTATGTGTACACATCATGAAAAGAGTGATACAATTAAAACTTAAAGAAAAGAAAAGAAAAGTATCAATATTTATATAAATACAAGAGAAACTATACATGCATTTAGTTAACAAACATAATTTATTATATTTTACTTGGAATCCTCACACAACTGAACTGAGGACAATCCTTAATTTGCTGACAAAAACGGATTTGGATGAAACTTGGCAAAAAGTTAGTTTATAAGCTGGATTAAAATATAAATAGAATACTTTTTATCCGGACATTCCCACAGTAGAGAGATAAAATCTCAAAATAACAACTGCTGGGCTTAGAGTCATGAAATTCGGAATGTATACCTACTGCTAGCTGGACTTCTGGCATAACACATAAAATCTTGAAATTTCAACCGTTGCGCTTAGATTTTTGAAATTTTGTACAGTTGTTCTTTTTTTTTGTAATCTTGATTTATTATGGGAACTTTGATCAAACGATAATGAACATGTCAGTTCCCAAAGGCACAGTTGTTCTTAACATAAACAAAAGGAACTTTGTAAAATCCCGGAAATTCAATTGTAACAACCAGACCGAATAGTTTACGCGTGCGAAGCCGCGGTTACCCTCTACTACTTAATATTTGTCAAAATGTAAACGAGTAATGCGGTTTTTCCCCTACTGCCTAGGAAAGACATAGTAACGATAGACGAGGACACGTACCGTGGTCTCCAGATCTTCAGCACTATATCGCACCCTAGCAATTTCAAGAAAGGCGTCCAGGGCAGCAACAAGGAAGGCCTGAGTCTCTTCCATCTGTTCAGCAGGTGCTCGAGCAAAGTCGGCCAGAAAATGATGAGGTTAGAGGTGGACGTCTTACTTTATAAACGTAACTTTATCGTAAAATATTACCTAAGTACTTGTTTTTATTGGCAGAAAGTTAGCTCCATCTAATCTTAAATTTCAAACCTTAATAACTCTGTTTTTCGTAAATGATGCTTAAAAATTGTTTTTCTGTTCGATAAAACAGATTGACAAACTTTGATTTATAAATTAAATAAAGAATAGTCCTAGTTTTTCCAACTTTGAAATTACAGTTTCGTAATTGTGGTTGATAAATCATTTTTTTGCGATGTGAAAACACTCTACGCACACCGTCCGTGGAAAGTTATGGGAGGCTCTCACACTTAAAGAAACATATCCACTATTATCCACTAAAACGCATGTCGTGCCATTTTATGGGAGCGCCACGGGATCGCGAACATTCAACCATGACGCTCCCTGGTTGACAACCCTAAGGTAACCCCCTCCGTCTTCCTTATTTAAAGGAGAAAATTGTAGCTGCCATGAGATTGAATTTGTTAAAAGTTATAAATATCTTGGAGTGACGATGGATAGCCATATGAATTGGAAATTGCACGTAAACAATGTATGTGCCAAATTAAGAACTGTGTTAGGTAAATTTTATCACTTGCGTTATATAGTTAACAGGGCCACCCTATACATGCTGTACCATGCACTTGTGGATTCTATATTATCGTATGCTCTTAGTAGCTACGGACGAACATTTAAAACTTATCTTGATCAAATTAAAAACTTGCAAATCAGATTTTTGAAGTTCCTAGTTGACAAAAATACAAAGCGAGGTTGTAATCATAACTATGATAAACTGTTTTCACTTTGTAGAATATTACCCGTTCACGAAAAAACTAGCCTATTGTTGGCATTAGAACAGTACCACTGTGATACCTACAAAAACCCAGTCAATCATTCGTATAGAACTAGAAGTGTTGCTAAAGATTTATTTAAGCGGAAATTAATTGTACCAAAAGTATACAATTATTATGGAAAAAGTACTAGAAAATACTTAATACCTACACTGCTGAATAGACTTCCAAGCGACATAAGGTCATGTCACGGTATTTCGAAACTAGTTTACAAAAGAAGATTGAAAAAGGCATTAATGGAGGGTTTCGGTCACAGGTAATGAAATGACTCATGGCTTGTGGCCAAGTTTGTCTAGTAACAGAGCTGTGTATCTACCTATTGTACTGCGGTTTGTGTTGTATTGTAAAACTAAAACTCTTTATTGTACATGAGAACACATGAAATTAATCTAAAACGGGATAATAAGATGTGCAAGGGCGACTTATCCCTTAATCTTTTCCAGTTAACCTAATATATGTGTAGATGTATATGTGTGTGTGTGTGTATATGTGTGTATATATGTATATATATATATATATATATATATGTATGTGTATATGTGTATATATATGTATATATATATGTATGTATGTATGTACCTACAGATATATAATATGAGTGTAATATGAGTGGTACTTCCAAGTAAATATGCGGGCATGGCTGTGAGATACGCACGATGTATCATTAACTATAATGTTGTAATATACTTAAACAGCCGGTGTCGATTGCGCACGGCGCGATGCGCAAAGTAGCCGTAAATCCACCCTCAAGTTAATAAATAAAAATGTAACCAAGGACCGCGGCGCGCCGCGCCTGCGCAGCCGGCATAGTGTTGAAGTATTCAAAATAGTGAATGAGAGTTCAACACTTTCTGCCAACAAACTGCTACGCAGTTTGGCAGAGGTTTATAGTTATAAGTATTTCTGTACTTCTTTGTTTTTTTTTTATTTGAGTAAACAAATAATAAAAAAAAAAAAAAAAACCGATTTGTCCTAACTTAGGCAGGGGCATGAACCTGCTACAGAATTCTTCCCACTCAAAGCCTAATAAGTTATTTTGGACTAGAGTCCTGATGCAGCACCCGACTACAGACCTCGACACCCTGAAGAGACGCCAGGACGCCGTAGAATTCTTCATGAAGCCACAGAACGACACTATAGTCAGAAATATGTGTTCTTCGCTCAGATACATTAGGAACGTGAATGTAAGGTTCTAAACATGACTATTTACATTTTCGCACTACTTTATTTAATAACTCCCCCAATCTGAAGTTTATATTCTTCTCGCTAGATAAAATAATACTCGATTGAATGTGAAGCTCACTTGCTAAAAAGAATTAAACCTATATAGACTGAATGCCTATAAATCCTTACAATATTTATAATCGAAAATGATATAGGTATATATAATTTTAATTTTTAGGGTATACTGGCGAAAATCAAGGCTTTGTCCGCAAAACCGTTCCAATGGAAAGCTTTGTACAACGTTAGTACCCAAATTCATTACGTAACTTAAAGATTGTTTTTAATACATAATTAAATTTATTTGCTCCTTATCGGCTCGCTTATTCGTTAAAGTCTTGTTTGTCATAACTCTTTTCTTTGAATCCATTGCCTAATTGTTCAGGATTGTTATTAATCAAACATAACCAACCTACAGTGACTTTTCCGAATTTACGGTTTTAGCGGGAAAAAAATTATAACTTACAAAAATTATGAAAAAGTAGGTACATCATGACTTTAAAAAATGATGCGACTAGATAAGCGTCTAAATTATCAAAAGGACGATTACTTTCAGTTTAAACTTAACTGTCAATTTTCTTTCAGACACTGTACAATGCAGTACTTATTTGTGAAATGTGTGAAAATACTGGTAACTCTAGTGAATTCCTGGAACAACTTGGCTCATTTGATAACCACAAACTTTACGAAGTAAGACCTTGATACACTACCTAGATTTACTAATACTACTTAGGTAATTAGATTTTTAGCGAGGAAATATTAGTTAGTAATTACTGTATGACGTATGACGTAAACGCTTTTTTGTCGGGTTCTTCTAAATCTAAACATGTTTTTCCGAGCTGGTGACAGTTGTTGACACTTAGGTATACATATATTTATATTAGGTATATTTAGCCTAAATGGAATAAAGATATTTGGACTTCGACTTCTACGCTTAGGCCTACATTATAGAATTGGTAATTAATTAGCAAAAAAGTTACATTGTCTTCAAAATTGACAGTTAAATTAATTAATTTGTACATTCTTCTATTTCAAACCCTCTGATGCGCAATTCTGACTTACAGTTGGCCGATTTTGTTTATATAATTTTATCATACATATAAATAGCTAATGTAATTTATAAAACAGCTCATTATAATTCTAGATGGCCTTATACATGAACAGGATAGTGGATTTCGATCTGTCAAAGACTGAACGCAAGTTCACAGTCAAAGCTGGCGTCGATCAGGAACTTGACATGAGTGAGTCTATTTAGATTATCTATTTACATAGAAAGCGAAATAAACCCCCTTGCAAAAAAAACGGGCACCTTTGGTTTTTGTATTTTATGTGCATGAAAGCTTCAATGCCTAAAAATCTGAAAAACCATAGGTGCCCTATTTTTTGCCAGAGGGTTTATATTATAGGTACTTACCTTGCATCAGGAGTTCTCTCTTCTACGTCGCTCCTCCCTTGACAGAGTGGTCGGTGGTTGTCGGATGAGCATTAGCAGTGAACCTTCGTGACGACTTCCATATTTGTAAACTGCATTTTTTACAAGCTTTTCTTTAGCTTGTCCGGTTTATTTATTTATTTGTTTGGGTCAAATCTTGGAAGCTAAATTTGACCCACTTCCTGCGGTCCATATGACTTGAAATTTGATATACTTATGTAAATTTGGTGACAATACAATAATCTGGTAGTGACATCTTGGTGGTCCTGAGAGGATCGTTTCCGCAGGAGGAAACTCCTCAATGGTTAATAGCACCGACTTGAAATTTGGTACTGACATGCATTTTAAATGACGATTTAACGAACAAAAAGTACAGTCAGCAAAAAAGCTTGTGTTAAAAATTAAATTTTTAACAGAAACTTATTCATATCTAGCTTTTGCCCGCGACTTCGTCTGCGTAGATTTTTATATTTACACAATACTCGATAGGAATGAAGTTAATGTCCCGCATTGGCCGTTTCTTGGAATTTTCGAAAAATCCTTCAAACTACAGCTAAACAATCAACTGAAAAATCTGATCATGATCACCAAGTTTCACATCTAAATTGCTCAAGAAGATTTTTAGTCTTCGCTTACTTTTTTCCTACATCGAGTGATCTCAAAGATTGCGTACATGTCTTTGGATCGCAACCCAGCTCGCGCTGGCTTGCCGTTTCAGCCGAAAGCGAAGCGTCCTGCCCGGCTAGAGCGGCACTGAGTCTCCCATCGCGGTCTTCCTCAGACTCCTGAGACCGTGCCGTGCCCCTGGTAGTCGATTCGTTTTTTCGGGAAGGCATGGTAACGCCTATAAAATGCGAGTCCCAAATCCGAAATCGTTGTAAATTTACTCCGCAAAAGAAAAGATGTTTTTTTTTAAGTACTCACCTTCGTGACCTTTATTAAGTGCTTAAAGAGGCAAAACGTATGAATATGGATGCGATATAATTCGTCATCATCAGCCGGAAGAGGTCCACTGATCGAAAAAGGCCTACCCCTTACAACGCCACAATAATAATACTCGTAATAAATCCATTTATTTCGGGCAACTTGGCCCATACAATAAATACCTTACAGACTAACGTACCTACATATAATCAATAATATTACAATACAAATAAATTATAAATTACAATGAACTACAACTCGCCACTTGCATCCACCGGTTTCCCGCAAGTCTCACAATGTCGTCATTCTACCTGGAGGGAGGCCTGCCAACGCTTCGTCTTCCGGTCGCCGCTCCTCGAGGACTTCTCCCCCAATGAATAATAATGAATATCTGTTCTTCGAGCGATGTGGCCTGCCATTGCCACTTCAACTTGCATATAATTTTCGAGCTATGTCAGTGACCCTAGTTCTTCGCCGAATTTTCGTATTCCGGATATAAATAAATTAGGAATAATTTATGACATTTTTCTATTAATTAATTATACGCGTGTTGAATATGAGTGTTAATGTAACCACTACGTAACTATGTTAACTCGTTTGTTTCATAGTTCTCCATAAGATGGCACTGTGAAATGTGTGGCAATTAATTTATTTTTGTTGTATTATTTAATCAATTACCTATTCAGTTAAATTTCTTGATATCCGTACACCCTCTTTTAAACTTAGTTAATTTGGCTAAATCAGCGCCATCTGTTAGTGTAGCAGGGTACTCGATAGCGATACTTATACTCGTACGCGTGTTGATGTGTGTTGATTTTACCATTACTTATACTTCTTTTTTTAGCATTAGAAAGAAGGCAAGCGATCTTGATGTGTCTTTATATTGAAAAAACTTTTGCAAATAAGACACAACAAATAGTAACAATTAGCAAGGATATAATATATGCTTTTGGTATCATAAAAGTAGTAGCAACTGTTTTTTAAAACGTTTTTCAATAAAAAGACTCGTCAAGATTGTTTACCCTTTTTCTAATGCTAAAAAACTAAGTAACTATGTAAGTAAACTCTTTTTATTAGTTTACTCCATTACTTACTGTTTACCCAGTTCTCAAAAGATGGCATTGCAATGTGTGGCAATTACTTTATTGTCGTTTAATTTTAGTCGTATTAGTAAATCAATTAAATTATTCAATTAAATTTGTTGATATCCGTACTCCCTCTTTTAAACTTAGAGTTAATTTGGCAAAATCCTTCCTCAGTGGCTTACTCGAGTCACAACTTTATTAATTTCAGCGCCATCTGTTAGTTTATCAGGGTACTTGATAGTCATAGCACGTATTTGAAAACTTGAAGGTGGAAACTTAACTCAATCGAATCGAATGTAGTAGCTACCTCCACTTTTAAGGGTTGAATTTTTATACCCTAAGGGTCGAATTTTTGTAGCCTATAACCTGGCCGGGGATTTTCTCGTCAGATTAGTAAAGTTTGCATAAAAATCCGTTCAGCCGTTCTCACGTGATGCGCGGTCAAATAAACGACAAACAGATAAACAGACAAACAGACAAACAGACAAAAATTCTAAAAACTGTTGGAACGTGTTCTGTTATCGATTCTAAGTATCCCCAGACAACTTTTTTCGAATATCTTCCATGTACAGACTTTCGACCCTCTTCAGCTTTATTATATGTATAGATACGGTCACGGTAATTTTTCGTTCTTTGGGCAGTTCATACAATGCTATGTAACTGGTCTTATTACCTGTTAATTTGTTCCCAATATCATCAATTTTCCAAATAGAAAAGCAAACCATGGCCAGCCTCCACGGACTCATGTCAGAGACAGCAAAAGTGGAGCTGGAGAGATTGCCCTCCTTCGTCGAGGAGTGTTCGATGTTGTACATGCCTCACTTGGGGTACCTGTTGGGAGTGAAGACCTGGGCCGAAGGACTCAGCATGGAAGAGAAACAGCTGCCTGATATGAAGTTTATGGTGAGATAAAGTTTGCAGAAGATTTCTTGGAGTTCGAAGCTAACTATGCGTTAATGTATATTTTTCCTTCTGCAGTTCCAAAACAACGACTACATCCACTATAAGAGCAAAGGATGCGAAGGTACCTTAAAACTTTTGTCGAAAACAATAAATCAAAATTGATTAATATAAAAATCCGACTTTCTAAGAAGATTTTCAATAAAAGCTCAAAACCAAAAAAAAACTGGAACCATCATCATCATCATCCCAGCCTATATACGTCCCACTGCTGGCACAGGCCTCCTCTCAGAACAAGAGGGCTTGGCCCATAGTTCCCATGCAGGCCAGTGCGGATTGGGAACTTCACACGCACCATTGAATTGCTTCGCACTGCGAAAATGGGATGAATGGAGATTATGGTCACCCTACTTTTATTCATAATTTCTTAAGTATTTTAGCAAAGACGGTAAAGTTTTCAAAAAGGTAGGAGATTTAAAAAAGGGTGATCATAATTTAAGTTAAAAACTTTTACATTAAAATAAATGAATAGGTACCCATAAGACACATCAGTGTTTAAACTAAAGCATAAATTTACTGAGTCTGAAGATAATAGTTGGAATCACGACCCCGAAATCATCCTGTATATAAAATATATATATAGGGCAGTCGGGTAGTAAAGAAATTACCGATAAGTGATCAATGTGATCATCGTTTCCTCAGAACTTGACGTAATGATTGGAGACACGTACCCAGAGATAGTGGCTCACGAGACACGCATAATGATGCGTCTTACCGCCATCATTATGGACAACCTCCACACTTTGGCGGCTTGTGTCGACGCCTGCGCGGAACTGGACTGGTGAGTCTCTGATTCAGCGCTAGCCCTGGGGTTTAGCAAGAGGAGCGGTGATTCTAGGAGCTAGTAGGAGTACATTTCCAGTTTCAAGTCCTTCTTAGTACCTTGATCGAGGTCCAAAGCCGGCGCTGCTTTAGAGTTGCTCTGAGAATGAATTTTAGTTGAGTTCGAAACGCTTCAGTGTAGGCCCCATGATATTTATTTTATTTCTCACTAGTATTTACCCGCGGCTTCGCACACCTAAATCATTAGATCCAGCAGCTGGAATGAAATTCCGGGATTCTTAAAAATTCCCGTGGGAATTCCCGAAATTTAAATCGTGGTTTTCATTGACGTTACATTAAAACAATCATTTCAAATATTTCGAGATTTTATCCCTATCCCGTGGGAATATCGGAATAAAAAGTAGCCTATGTTTTATTCCAGATGTCCAGCTATCTACATACCAAATTTCATTCAAATCTGTCCAGCCGTTTCAGCGTGAAGGAGTAACAAACATACTCACTCACTTACTCACTCACTCACAAAATTTCGCATTTATAATATTCGTAGGAAGTAGGATTATAATATTAGCAGATTATTATTTACTCCCTAACCTCCCATCGCAGCCTCATAGCATTTGCAAAAGTCGCCAAAGAGTTTAGCTTCGTGCGTCCCAACATAACCTCAGACAAGATCATCAGCATAAAGGAAGGCAAGCACCCGCTACATATGCTCACTTGTGACAACTTCGTGACCAATGACTTGGAGTCCAGCGGGGAGGACGGCTGCGTCAAGATACTGACTGGACCCAACTCGAGCGGGAAGTCCGTTTACATGAAGCAAATTGGTAAGTTTGTGGTTATGAAATAGGGTGGCAACGAAACAAATCCTATATATACTCAACTATCCAAACAAATCCTATATATACCCAACTATGGTGTTTTGGAGTCTTTTTTGTATTTTTTTATTTCAACTCCAAATTTGTTACTTTTACGGGTATCCCGTGAAACCATATCGAATATACAAACTGAGACATGGATGCAGAAAAACCAGAAAAAGAGACCAGCGTAAAAGTACCAATCATAATTTCGATGGCAGCAAAGTAGATACGGACATCTACATTTTTTCAAAAATGCTTTTTTTACAAAAAATAACTTATTTCAACCATATCTATAAGTCTGTTAAAAAAATATTTCAAATTTCAAAATAATGAAGAAAATTTGGCACGTAAAAGAAAACATCTACACTAGCTTTTGAAAAAACGTCGCAGTAGAAACGGACATTTGAATTTATCCGCTTTTACTTCGGAGCTTTGACAGGATGCTTGTGACGTCAATAAAGTCACATGCCACTTGTCCGTTTATACGTCATACTTTTTGCATATGTCTCAATCTACAAATTTATTATTTCTAATTTCTATGAGGAAATTATTTGTTTTTTTCTTAAAATATTTAAACAAATAGATATATTACTTAACATTGGTTTCATACACTTGTTTGTTTTTTTTATTTATACAGCAAATGAATTAAAATTCCTAACCTAAGTAAGTACTTAAGTTTCTATTGCTTGCAGCTTCCCGCTTTTTGGAAACGACACGCCTGAACAGATTTTGACTGATGATGACGAGCAATCTGTTTTTTTCCTAATAGGTATATAAGTAGTAGGTAGAATATCGATTATACTATTCATCATCAGGCAATAGCAGTCCGGACATAGGCCTCCCCCATAGACCGTCATTGCGCCCTGTCTTCGGCTAGACACATCCAGCTTTTACCACCAGCCTTTCGCAGATTGTCCCTCTACCTGAACGGAGGGCGTCTTGGACTACGTTTGCCGAGACGCGGTCTCCACTCAATACCTTCAGCGGTTGTCGGTGCTTCAACAGATATGACCCAGCCCACTGCCACTTCAAGTTGTTAATTCTATGAACTATGTCGATGACCTTAGTTCTGTGTCGGATAGTCTCGTTGCGGATTTTATTCTTCAGAAAAACTCCGAGCATAGCTCGTTCCATAGCTGGCAGGGCCGCATTTCAGCTCCGTATGTCATGACGGGTAGGACGCACTGGTTAAAAACTTTCGTTTTCAGACATTACGGTATAATTGACGAAAAAACTCGACATAATTTTCCGAATGCTGCCCAGCCCAGCTGAATCCTTCTCTTGGCCTCCTTCTCAAAGTTGTGTTCTACCTAAGGCTACTGTTTCATTATGCTCGTTATTAGCATGCTAATAAGCATGCTAGTACCTGCTGTACCTGTATGACACAGAAAAAGCATGCTTAATAGTAGCAAGCCGTGATGGCCGAGTGGTTTGACCTATGGCCTCTCAAGCAGAGGATCGTGGGTTCAAACCCCGGCTCGCACCTCTGAGTTTTTCGGAATTCATGTGCGAAATTACATATGAAATTTACCACGAGCTTTACGGTGAAGGAAAACATCGTGAGGAAACCTGTACAAACCTGCGAAGCGATTCAATGGTGTGTGTGAAGTTCCCAATCCGCACTGGGCCGCGTGGGAACTACAGCCCAAGCCCTCTCATTCTGAGAGTAGGCCTGTGCGCAGCAGTGGGACGTATATAGGCTGGATTATTATTATTATAATAGTAGCACATCCCTATGCACACATGCTAGTAAGTAGCATTTGCTGAATAGTAGCATGCTTTCGTGCTAGTAACTAGCATGTGTTGGTACCTTAACTGCAAATCAGGCCGAGGTATGTGTACTCCGAAACAACATCAAGAAGATTTCCACTAACGATGACGGGCCTCTGATCCATGTGGCCATTGATGTCAATTTTGGTATTATCCACATTCATTATAGCATTATATTATTTATACTATTATAGTACATACTGTTTTATTTTTACAGTTTATATTGTTTGTTTGGGTTATATTTTGTACGTAATTTTATTACTTGTACCTACTGTTGATTTATTTAATTTATTAGTGTAAAACTATAAAAAATAACTTAGTTTTTGAGTACGTAAAAACAATTATGAGTAAACAAAAATAAAACAAAAACATATTTTTTAATTTTACACATATTTTGGGGGTTTTTAACGAAATAAATGAATTTATATGATAGACAGCGATGAGGTTGAGTGGTAGATAACTCATTTAATAATATGAATAAAATAATTAATGCAAAGTAAATAAAGACATCTACAAAATTTTATCAAAAAAAGGGTGAATACTCGTTGCATGTTGTTTAGATTATCTCTAAACACTCCTCTAAGTTTTACTGGATATTCTTACCTTAGCTTATTCGATTTTTTATAACGGAATGTTTCATTACAACGCATAAACGGATATCAGGCAGATGTCTTCCTCTACGTTTAAGCTCTTTCTAAGTAAAAAAAGACATCTACAATTTTCATTAAAATAATGTTACAGAAATAAAATCTGTTGAACAATCACCAAAGAACATTATTTTAATGCATCATAGAAAATTTCATGGTAATCAGTCCATTAATCTCAAAGTAGTCATTATTTTTTACTAAATACGCTCTCCTGTAAAGTAGCTATTTTGTAGATGTCTTCTTTTACTTTGCTGCCATCGATTTGATTGCTTAGTAGCGACGTGTCTCGATGAGAGCGTAACATAGATGTCGCTAGTGCTGCTGCTTAAGTCGCGTAGTAGAAATAAGTAACCTGAGATATGTATGCATACGAAAAATTCGTGTCTAGATTCCTGTCCAGCGGCGGTGTAGGGGTTATAGCACGCAGCACGGATTGCTGAGGAACTGGGTTCGATTATTTTTTTATTCGACTGGATGGCAAACGAGCAAGTGTGTATCCTGATGGTAAGAGATCACCACCGCCCATAAACATCTGCAACAAGGGGTATTGCAGATGCGTTGCCAACCTAGAGGCCTAAGATGGGATACCTCAAGTGCCAGTAAATTCACCGGCTGTCTTACTCTCCACGCCGAAACACAACAGTGCAAGCACTGCTGCTTCACGGCAGGATTAGCGAGCAAGATGGTGGTAGCAATCCGGGCGGACATTGCACAAGGTCCTACCACCTGCAAACGATTCCCAGCGCTGGTCTCTTTTCTGGTTTTTCTGTGCATCCATGTCTCAGTTTGTATTTTCAACAATGTTGCTCAACACATCTTTACCATGAATACGGGGCTTAATGGCCTATCAGTGGCGTAGCTAGGTAACCTAGGGCCCTGGGCAAATAAAAAAATGGGGCCCACTGCTATCAAAACTGGTAAGGTTTTTTGAAGTAAAATCATTATAATATACAAATACTTTAAAAATGCTAAGCAACTTTATCATCAGCTATAAAGCAGAATTTCGAGGGTTCCTGAGCTTGAGGGCCCGGGGCACTGCCCGCCTAGCCCTTGGTAGCTACGCCACTGTGACCTATTGCGTACTCCAGGTCTGATAGTGTACCTGGCACACATAGGCAGCTTCGTGCCCGCGCGTTCGGCAACCATCGGCATCATTCGGCACATGCGCTCGCGCCTCCGGGCCGCCGAATGCGTCGCCGCACACATGTCTGCCTTCCTTATCGACCTTAAGCAGGTAAATCAATGGTTCTCTAATTTTCAGGCTAAGTATTTTTAACAAAAAATGATTGCATTCTCGCAAGCAATTATTTTGCGGGTGGTAGGACCTAGTGCAGGGTCCGTCCGGATCGCTACCACCATCTTACTCGTTAATCCTTTTCCTTTTTAGACGACCAGATGGCCTAGTAGTTACAGAACCTGACTACGAAGCTTGAGGTCCCGGGTTCGATTCCCGCGTCGGGGCAGATATTTGTATGAAAAATACGAATGTTTGTTTTTGGGTCTTGGGTGTTTAATATGTATTTAAGTATGTATCTATCCATATAATTATATTTATCCGTTGCTTAATACCCATAACACAAGCTTTGCTAAGCTTACTTTGGGACTAGGTCAATTGGTGTGAATTGTCCCGTGATATTTATTTATTATTTATTTAATCCTACCGCCAAGCAGCAGTGCTTTGTGTTCCGGTGAGGAGAGTAAGACAGCCGGTGAAATTACTGGCACAAGAGGCATTTTATGTTGGCCCTCTAGGTTGGTAACGCAACTGCAATCCCTCTGGTGTTGCGGGTGTCCATGGGCAGTGGTGATCACTTACGATCAGGTGACCCATTTGCTCGTTTACCTTCCTTTGACATCGCAAGCTCGTCCGTTTAATTCTCATACTCAGCCAGCGATTGCCTACTTCCAGGCTACGACTATTGTATTATTGTATCTACTATTAAAGCAAACACTTTGATGTGTTTATTTCATCCAATCTCTAGATGGAGCTCGCCCTGCAAGAATCCACATCCAACTCCTTAATAATCATAGACGAGTTCGGCAAAGGCACCTCCGAGGTGGACGGCCTGTCCCTCTTAGCGGCGTGCCTTAACACCTTCCTCTTTCAAGGAGGCGACTGCCCGCACATCTTCCTGTCCACACACTTCCTGAACATAAAGGACTATATCGTTGAAACACCTTTGGTCAGGTTCTTGGTAAGATGTTATAATATATAGTACCTGGACGACCGAGCTCCGCTCGAGCTAAAACTCGGTACCACGCGTTTTCGCAGACATAAGACCAGGCTAGATCGATTTTTCATCCCCGAAAAAATACTACATACCAAATTTCATCGAAATCGTTGCAGCCGTTTCTATATATACATACAAGACTAGAAGTGTATACAAGAATTGCTCGTTTAAAGGTATTAGATTAGATAGATAATCCTGCTTCCTATGATTATCAATGCGAAAGTTTGTCTGTGTGTATGTTTGTAAATCCTTCATGCTAAAACGGCTGGACGGATTTGGATCGAATTTGGTATGTAGATAGCTGGACGTCTGAAATAACACATAGGCTACTTTTATCCCGATATTTTTTTATTTCCAAAATAAATAAAAAACATAGAAAAATAATCTTATGTGGAGATTGGAACATTAACATATTAAATTCAAGTCAAGCAACAATAAGACTAAGAGACATATTAAACAGCCACAACTTGGAAATCCATACAAATTTACCAACGCGTCAATCCACTTGTATAGATCTCATTGTCAGTAACATACCGCAAGCAATCGGTCGCGTTGACCAACTAGCGCTTTCTGATCATAACACAGGTCAATTGCTGTCTTTTGTTTTGAAGAGCTATACTGCTTCTAAAAATTGGTTTGAATATAAGAGAGATTTGGGATCGGAAAACATAAGTAAATTTGTAGACTATATTAACTCCCTATCTTTTCAAACCATACTTACAAAATTTAATGCAAATGACGCTTTTAATGAGTTTTCATGATATTTTGACTTTCTTTTATGAACAATGTTTCCCAAAACTTAGGATTAAGACTTCCAACAAAAATAAAAAAATGTCCTTGGATAACCAAGGGTCTAAAAAGAAGCTGTAAACAAAAGCGCTATCTCTACATCTTATATAAAAATGTAAACTCCAAGAAAAACATCTGTTTAAAAGTGGATACACTAAATATTCAAAAATTTTACAAAAATGTATTAGTAAGGCACAAAGACTAAGTAATAAAAAAGTAATAGACACTGCTAAGAACAAATGTAAAGCAACATGGACTATCATTAATCGTAACATTAGAACAAAGTCAGTACATAGGGAAATAGATACAATTAATTACAAAGGTCAAATTTTTGACGACGCCCAGGATATAGCGCAAATTTTTAATAATCATTTTATAAATGCTACGAACGGGACAGTATCTGCGAGAAACGCAACCACAATGAAATGTGCTCAAACAAACACTATTTTTATAACACCTGTAACAGTAAATGAGGTTCGTCAGATTATATTATCTCTGAATAATACAAATTCAGTAGGTTATGATGGCGTTTCAACAAGGGTTTTGAAAATGTGCGTGGATAGCGTATCAGTACCTTTGGCTCATCTTATTAACTTGTCGGTTGAACAAGGAGTATTTCCTGAGCGACTTAAATATTCAATTGTTAAACCTATGTTTAAAAGGGGAGACCCTACGAATGTGGATAGCTACAGACAAATTACGTTAATCCCTGTAATATCAAAAATATTCGAAAAGGCTATGGCCAAAAGAATAATTAACTTTATATCAAAAAATGGTGTCCTACATTCTGACCAATTTGGTTTTCAACAGGGCAAATCAACATCTCTTGCATGTTTCTCTTTAGTGAAATACGTCTTGGAGTCCATTGATAGAAATATACCCATCGTGGCAGTATTTTTCGACATGTCTAAGGCGTTTGACTATGTAAATCATCAGATTCTTTTAGATAAACTTTATAAATGCGGGATTAGAGGTAAGGCTCATGATTGGTTGTCTAGCTATTTGGGTGATCGCAAACAATGTACAGAGATAACAAAAATCGAAAACGGGGAAAAACTGTCAGCCCTGTCTGAATATTGTGATAATAAACAGGGTGTACCCCAGGGAAGCATACTGGGGCCACTGCTGTTTCTTCTGTATATTAATGATATTTCAGATGTCACAAATCACAAGTGCATATTGTTTGCAGATGATACCACATTATTATTTAAATGTTATGATAGAGAGATATTTGAGACTGACATTAATTTGGCATTAAGTAAAATAATTGAATGGATGGACATGAATAATTTAAAAATTAATATAACTAAAACTAAGGCAATACAATTTAAAACATATAGAAGTCAAAAACTTACGTTAAATTTAACTTACGACAATAATAAAATAGATATTGTTGATTCCACGACTTTTCTGGGAATAACGCTTGATGAAAATTGTAACTGGAAAAATCATGTTGATGTTCTGTGCACGAGAATAAATCGCTTTGTGTTTGCACTTTACCGTTTGAGAAAGATTTCTTCTTTGCAGACAGCGCTTAACGCTTATCATGGCTATGTCTCATCCGTTTTGCGTTACGGTATCATAATCTGGGGCAACTCAGTCGAAATCAACAGACTGTTCATAGCGCAAAAAAAATGCATAAGGGCGTTGTGTGGCATTGGCAGAAGAGAATCTTGTAGGCCAATGTTTAAAAAGCTTAAAATTCTTCCTCTTCCATGCATTTATATTGCTGAGATGTCACTTTTTGTAAAAAATAATATTGAACACTTTACTAGAGTATCAGATTTCAATCCCCAAGCTAGGAGCAATCGAAGAAATAAACTACTAGTTACAAGAAATAGACTGGCTCTTTGCCGCAACAACGTGTACAGCATGGCGATCAAAATTTTTAATAAACTACCGCCTGCCTTATTAGAGTTGCCAATGCGAAAATTTAAATCATTTTTATTAAATTGGCTTATGGCTTACAATTTTTATAGCCTCAATGAGTTTTTTAATTTAAGGGAATAGTTTTGATTACATATGACATTTATTTTATTTTAATTCTATTGTGACAATTCTTATGATATTGATTTTGATTTATAATGATAATTTTGTTTTCGATTGTGTATGACATTTTGCAGTTTTGATATTTGATCTTAATTAATTTTGTAACCTAGATTTAAGTCAAATTTTTGCATGCCTACTGTTAGAGGGCAGCTAGCACTATTGACACTTTTATAAGTTAATACCTTATAAGAAATTCCAACATCGTATTTATCCACATAGTGCTAAAGCAAATAAATAAATATTTCATTTCATTTCATTTCATTTCATTTCATTTCATTTCGTTTTCTGTTGGGCTTAGAGTCATGAAATTCGGGATGGTTGTTTTTATTTAATGCTACGTCAATGAAAAGCACGATGTAATTTACATGTACATGTACATACCAAATTTCATCTAAATCCGTCCAGCCTTTTTAGAATGAAGGAGTAACATAAACATAAACATACACACACACACACACACACACACAGACACAGACACACAGACACACAGAGACACACACAGACACACACAGACACACACACACAGACACACAGACACACAGACACACACACACAGACACACAGACACACACACACACAAACTTTCGCATTTATAATATACTGAGCGGCAAAAAATGTGGCCCTCAAATGTATGCAGTAACAGGAAATTTTGTATATATTTAGAGTGGGCCAAAGTTTTTGGCGCTGTGTATGTAAGTAGGACTTTTAAGGTTCGACACCTCAATAGGAAAAAAGGTAAGGTAATCACTTTTTTGTCCGTCTATCTATCAAGACTCTTTTTCTCAGGATCGCGGGTAGATATACTCAGCGGTACAAAATGTGGTCCACTATAAGTACAAAATGTACTGCTACTGCTTACATTTTAGGGCCAGATTTTTGCCACTCAGTATATCAGGATAAAATTAATATCAAATAATCAGGTCTTTAAAATCAAATGTTTCAGCGCTTCGAGTATGTAATGGACGGTGACGCGCCAGTATTTCTGTTCCGCGTGACGCAAGGCTGCGCGGAGAGTAGCTTCGCGGCCGAAGTGGCACGTGCCAGCGGCGTCTCCCAGCACGTGCTGGCACGTGCCAGCGAGGTCGCCACCAGTATGAAGGTCAGTGAACCAGCTCCGGAAACTTTCGTACTTCTGCTACGCATAGTCGACCAAGAAATCCCTTTACCATCGTTCACTGATATATTGCATAAAATCGAACATTGCATAAATTGCACATAACAACCTTGGGCGGAATCATCATATGGCCGAATTATTTATCATTCCGTTTTTTCCTTTTGAAGTACAGAACCCTAAAAACTGAAATGACACTAGGCAAGTGTCCTAAAGTCAGCAGAGAAATAGGAGTCCCGCTATGCAGGTTTTTTAAACTTGTTGTACGCGTTTCGAAAACAATTTAAGATAATTTTAACAAACCTGATTCTGACAAGGCCTTACAAATTTCAACTCTTTACTAGGAATGGTTAAAATTAAAATCTACATACCAATTTCATGATTTAAATTCGGGTTTTGTTCCGCGTACCTTGGATTTTAGAGAAGCTCGATATTTCGGCACAGTTGCATACGTGATGATCACGAGACGACCAAAACCCGAATTTAAATCATAAAATATATAGCACATAGTAATGACCGCGATAGTCTTAAACATTGTGTCTACACACCAAGTTCTGATTTAATCTTGTGGACACAAGAATTTGTTCTTCAAATATATTATCGCTTTACATTAATTCACTTGTAGATCGGCGCTAATGTGCTCGACGACACAAGCGCCACTGAACTAACGACATCTAGGGGACTTTAATTGAACTGAAGTATTAATTATAATATTTACAATTTAAAACTACATCTTTCAGCATGTTACTTGATATTCATACATAATTCATATGTAAAACTATCATAAGAAAATTATAATCTCCAACCTATTTAGGTACACCAACAGTAACGTCGGTCGTGTAATACATTATGTACCAAATGTGTTTTTATTTTCAGAACAACTCGCTACCGCCACCAAACGAGAAGATAATAGCAAAACTAAGGGCATTCACTGAAATGATAAAAACAGATCTCGCTGAGGACATTTAATAGTAAAATTTGCATATAAACAGTGTTTTAGCTTAGCAACTAATAACATTATTATTATAAAATTTTCAAATATGATAAACTAAAATACAATTACTTATGTCAGTATAAAGTATGCATCTTAATACCGCCATTTGTTTCAAATATACAAAATGAAAATATTTCTAGAATTATAAAATATAACACCGCTTATATTTAATTAGTTCTATTAATTTGTCATTTATTACTATACTAGCAGTGAGTAACGAAATATATCTTCAATTTAGATATTCGGCTATGATGACGTTTTGGTAATATTAAACTGTCATCAAGAAGAAACAAGCTCCGCAAAACCTCCCATTTTAGCATTGTTTGTGCTTTAATTTAAGAACAAATATATAAACATTATTTTCTGTACAAAACATTGATAATTACAAATAGGTACTTATACACAATTACATATAAAGCCGGAATGTATACGTTTTACCGCTAAATTGGTAATCTGGCAAAAAGCCAAAATATTACTTCCATCGTAAAATAAATTATGATCTTAAAATAAGCTAAAAATATTAGAACATACAAACAAGTTCATAATCATATCTCGACTCTCAAATAGGTAAGTCATTGATAAAATAATAAATAAAATTATTAAATAATAATCATCATCATCATCAAATACTTAGATAACAAGCTTAAAATAAATATTAAGTGCTGATTGGTCATCCCACCACATCTGTACCTAATAATGAAACCTATTAATATTTCAGTTACATTTAACTGAAATTTAAAGATTGCAAATTATTATAGTTCACTCATTCTTTTTCTCAATTCAGTTCCAATAAAAAAAAAACATGTGACAGTTTGATATGAATTTCAACACTCCCACATTTCTCGATGACCACCAGGCTAAAAAGAAGTATTTCTTGCTCATCCCAATCACGCGACTTTTTTATTTAGGTATCTAAAGGCAGAATCGAGTATTTGTGAGTACATTTTTGTGCGAACTGAAAAATGTGTATAATTGGCCAGCTAAGTCAGCGCCTTTGTTTTTTTTTTAACATGGCTCTGTACTTCAGCTGACTGTGACAGTGTTGCGGAGGCTTATAAACAGGCAACTGATTGGTTCATTTAACTTTTAAAATTCTCAAATTTTTATAACCGTAAGAATCTGTTAATAAGCACACGTACAAAATGTCTACTCAAACAGTTTTTTATAGCATACACAGCCGCCTTATGGATACAACTGTATCTTGTCAATGTTAGAAGAAGAAGGCCGACTTTAACTGTAAAAAAAAAGTAAAGTCGCGACATGATGAAAATACCGCTTGCGAGATTTAAGTTTTTGAGACAGACATACACTCATTAACACTGAATTACACACAATTCCAATAGGATTTACACTAACATTTTAGAAACGCCAGTTGCTACAAAAACTTGCAGTTGTGGAGAATAAAGTCTTGCTGCCGGGAAACTCGGGAACATGACTATACCCGAATTGTTTATCAATTACCGTATTAAATGATCGACGTATCTTGATAGTTGATTGACTAAGAGAATTAATTAGGATTTGGAGCCTAGAGAGCCTAGAGGCTAGAGGCTAGAAAGGACGGACCTCTTTTCCCATGGGTTCAAAAGGCGACTAAGGGACCTTATGAGAGTGGGCAGAGCTCTATTGACAATTACGAACTCCGTACTCCAGCTGCGGTGTGGAAGGGGTTATTCCCACCTGTTACCACAAATTTGTTACCAGTGGCAACAGCTGGGAATTTTTTTCTCATCTTTTACTACTAAGTACTCGGTGGTAACGACTGAGAATATTTTTCCCGTTTGTTACCACTAAAGTAACTGGTGGTAGGAAAAGAAATCCCAGTTGTTACCACCAATTAGTTTAGTGGTAACAGTTGGGAATTTTTATTCCCAGTAGTTACCACTGGTAAAAGATGGGAAAAAATTTAGCACCTGTTACCACTGGTAACAAATTGGTGGTAACAGGTGGGAATAACCCTGTGGAAGGGAAGGTGAAACTACCACACTATTTTCCCAAGAAAGAAGGCATTCGTTGCTGATACTCACGACAACGGACAATAGTGTAGCGACTTGAAGAGAAGAGAGAATAGAGTTTTATTAATGAACTAAAACACGTGAATAATTTAATACCATAATTGATTGACATTTCGTGAGTTATCGTAGCATCCGAGTGCACCTTATTAATTAAATCTACTTTTTCATTATGGTTTTTTTTTAATGTAGCCGGAAGTATCTCTGTTTGGCCAAAGGCTTTCCTCAACTACTCTTTCCTGTGCTGAGCAATTCAACTTATAGAAAATTTGTAACTTGGTTGACCTGGTACTTATTTTTTAAATAAATAAATAACGAAATCACACATATCTGTACAATAAAGACTGCCATCAATGTGCAACTGTCCATATAATTCCCAGCAACATTTGGCTTGTGAGCGGGTATATTGATGTGTTTATATGGTCTTCATCTGCTGCATCAGTTCTTCGAGAGACAGTTCTGAGGCGGCCACGGCGCCGCCCGTGCTGGACTCAGGAGTGCTGTTGTCTACAGGTATGCTGTATGCCACCTGGAAACATTTTGGTATAATTTAAGGAAGGTGTCTGTGTGAGTGTATGGACCTTGAGTTTCATTTCACTACTTTGACATTTGCGGCACGTTTGTCATTGGTTTTATAACTAAATGAGGCAATCGCAAGCAAATATAACATCAAAACGGACCTCTCAGCACTAGCACAAAACTTAAACAGTTTTTAGGGTTCCGTACCCAAAGGGTGCCAACGGAACCCTATTACCAAGACTCCGTTATCCGTCTGTTTGTCTGTCCGTCCGTTTGTCACAGGGCTCTATCTCTTGAGCCGTAATAGCTAGAGACTTGAATTTTTCACAGATTATGTATTACTGTGGCCGCTATAAAAACAAATACTAAAAACAGAATAAAATAGATATTTAAGGGGGGCTCCCATACAACAAACGTGAGTTTTTTGCCGTTATTTGCTTGATATTAATAACGGCAACAGATAGACGCTTGAAATATTTAAAAATAATCAATTAAAATAATAAAAATATTTAAGGGGGCTCTCATACAACAAACTTGATTTTTTGCTAATGTCTAATGTTGTATAGATAATGGGACGGAACCCGTCATGCGAGAGTCCGACTCGCACTTGGCCGGTTTCATTTGAATGTCTTAAGTGTCCGTAGTATGCCACAATATCATATTATTGCAATTTTTCTTTTGAAATATAGTTGTATCGTTACTATCGATGTAAATATAGTGTTATTTTGTTACTAATAAAAATGTCATGATTCGACATGGCGACAAACTATAAAGTGAACTGACGTCATGGCGGTTTGTTTACGGTTCGTGCTAGTGTCGCCCCCTGCGCAGAGCTTTGCGTAATACTCCCTAATGAGGGCTATCGCGTGTGAATTCGCCGCTAGAGGCGCTAGTGTAGCGTGAGGTCTCCGAAATGTCAAATCTCATAGTTTTTGGGTGAGCTACGCGGGTTTACTTATAATTAGAAAAAAATTGTGAATATTTTGCAACATCTGAAATTAATTATAGCAAATATGCATTCCGGGGCAATGAATGTCTGTGTTTGAGACAGTTTTGTCTTTCGGAAACCTTTGTCCTCCCTTTTTTCCGAACAAAACGGGGACTATGCAATACTGTGGCATGCTCGATATTTTTATGGTACGGTTTTAAGGTGTATTAAATATGATTTTAATCTAAACTTTGATTTCACGCCCGTAATAACAGACTTTGAAAGCCATACTTAAAAACCTCACGCTACAGTGCGCCATCTAGTGAGACAAAAAACGATAGCCCTCATTGGATAAACATATTTTTGGTGACGACACTCTTTCCCGGCCCGGGTAATACCGAGATGGAAATACCGACCCTGTTTTTTGTGTATACGCCTATAGAAACTGTAACGAGCTTCTATGGGCTTGTACGCGAAAAACAGGGTCGGTATTTTGCCATGTCGGTTAACCGGTCCGGGAAAGAGTGTCACCCGATATTTTGACTTTGACTTTAACGCCATCTAGCGATATTTTGCCTGTTAAGAAATTCTCAATATAACGAAGACTTTGAAATTCTACTCTGATCAGTATACTTCTCTACAAATTAGATCTAGAGTAAATTCTACAATCGAGATAAAAGCTAAATTTTCTTTTATACCAAGGCCCAAGGCTTTGATCGGAATCATCACTGCTGGGCACAGGCCTCCTCTGACAATGAGAGGGCTTGGCCCGTAGTCCTCACGCGGGCTTAGTGATTATTCAATTTGACGTAATCCAGGATTTTCAACTACCAGATTTGATTACATGTTAGCAAAATCGCGGGTAGTAACTAGTAAAACAGCAAAGTACCAACCTGAACACCTTCTACTAGTGTCAAATTGGTCGTGTTGTCGTCTTCGGGACAGTTCTCGTCGACCAGACTTATACCTAGAAAGATATTACACATTAATTTGGAATAACATAGCTTTTTAAACTTATATTAGACATAATTTATAAAATTTTAATATGAGAAATTATATAGCTTAATTTCTTAATGAAAATCACACGTTACATTTCAAATACAGTTTATTTGTATAAGGTTTTTTTAACACCCGACGCAAAAAATTTGGTCTTTATAAGTTTAACGCCAATGTGTGTCTACGGCACCGTAGCTCTCAAACGGATGGACTGATTTCATAAAGATTTTTTATGTAAAAGTGAGCTTCCTTGTGAGCTCTTAGCTTTGAAATGACAATGTCGGGCTTGATTTAACTTTTCTAAGTTCAACTACAAACAAATTTGTAGTTCATTCATTAAATATGAACCCCCCGCAAATTAACGCCCAATACAATAAATTATTTTTCCAAAATTTGTTAGGTTATATTCAGTTTCCTCCATTTAATAAGCCTTAAGCTGCGTTCAACCAGAGATGTGCGAGGTGTCGCGAGTAATGTGTTTTTCATGAACCAATAGAAACACTTCATTTACCTAGTCCCGCTCAGCACTTCTCCAGCAGAAACAGCTGAGCGGAGCGAGGCGAGGTAAATGAAGTGTTTCTATTGAAAAACAGCAACACATCCTCGCACATCTCTGGTGGAAACGGGCCAAGGAGCTATGGCTACAGATCTGTTCACTCACGAAGGCGCGGCCCTCCACAGCTAATTGTCAATGTGCACGAGTAAACCTCGTAGTTACACGTTGTCTTAGTCTCAGTGTGCGTGACTGACGGTACGCTTGCGACTGAGGACACGTTCGAGCTACGCACACATAGACAAGTAAGGATATCAAAAAAAAGGAAAGAAAAAACCAGAAAAAGAGACCAGTGCTGGGAATCGAACCCAGGTCCTGAGCATTCCGTGCTGCGTGCTATACCGTAACACCACCACTGGACAGAAGTACAGACACAAATTTCACTTAAGCAGCGACACTAGCGACATCTATGCTTTAGCCCTCATCGAGATACTTTCAGCACCCCATCGGAACTTACCGCTCACCCGGACAAGAGATGTCGCTATTAAGCAATCAAATTAAGATTGTTTTTTGGAGTCTTTTTGTATTTTTTCATTGAACTCCAAATTTTGTAACTTTACTGCTTTACTTTGATGACCGTAAAAGTAAAAAAATTTGGTTAAAATAAAAAATACAAAAAGACTCCAAAAAACCAATCTTAAGTACGGATATGTGTACAACTACAATTATAAAATGTGGAGGGGCGCTCATCCGTCAATGAACAGATCTGTAGCGCACATGTACTGACCCCAAACGTTGTCGGCGTGGACTGGCGCCACGTCCTCCTTGACTTCTGTGGCGAGCTCGACGGGCGGCCGCGCGCGAGCCTCGATCTGTCGCGTGCGACAGTGATTGTCGTCACACTGACTATTCGGCTGCGACAGACATAACCAAAACCATACTAATTATACGCCAAAACTCACTGTGTTTGTTACTGCTTCATGATAAAAGGGCTGGACGGATTTGAATGGAATTTGGTATGTAGATAGTGTGATAAGATGGGTCGTTACTTATTTTTTCACAAGTAACAGTTTCGAGAAACAGTTACTTAAAAAAAGAGTTTCTTTGCTACGTTTTGGTTTCTTTCAAAGGAAACGAAAATTTCGTTGTCAAGTGTAGGCGGCGGGGAGCTGGCGCTGCCAAGAGCGCAATCAGCGGTATCGGCAATTTTTGAAAAAAATATTAGTTTTTCTTTTACAAATATACAATTTTACTCGCAAATGTGATGAAAAACATTGTATGTCGCACGGGCGGTACTAGAATTACGAACATCGACTCATTAGAGCCCTCAGTCTTCGACTTCGGGCTTCTAATAGACTCTCGTTCGTAATTCCTTATTTACCGCCCTTAAGACACAATGTACTATTACGTACCTTTAGACTCATTGTGGGGAAGAAATCAGTCAACGCGCTGTAGCCGAGGTAATGTGTGACAGTCCCGAACCCTAACAGATACTTCAGCGTGTTTTGAACTGAAACAAATATGTATTCGTTAAAAAAAATTTTGGTAAAAATTTCATTTTTAATCCAAGCTTTTTTTTTGCTGACTGTACTTTTTGTTGACTGTACTTGTATTGTCACCCAAACTACATTTGCATACCAAATTTCAAGTCGATGCCATTAACCGTTGCAGAGTTCCGTCCTGTGGAGACGTTCCTGGCTGGACTACCAGGATGTCACTACCAGATTATTGTATTGTCACGCAATTTACATAAGTATGCCAAATTTCAAGTCAATCCAACCACTGGAAGTTGGTCGAATTTAACTTGCAAGATTTGATTACAGACAGACAATGGGACAGGTGAAACTAAATAAAAGCTTGTACTTAAAAAAAATTTTTTTTGCCCGACTTCCCGATGGAGGGTTATGTTTTTCGAGTGTATGTATGTAATACAGTTTTGTTCGTTTAGTATGACTTCGCATTTAACAAGCAACCGTTTTTAGCGACGTAAGTATAGTAGGCATATGTTTGGTTTTAATATTAGCCACCATGAAAGTACATCCGTACGTTTGGTACGTCGTCCGGTTAGTACGACGTAATATCAACGATCCCTTGGCCGTCGTTATAACCAGATTGTACTATACATTAATAATTATAATTATTTTCACCGATAAAGACAATATTTTTAAACAATTATTAATAATAACAATAATAATAAATTCATTATTTCGGGCAACTTGGCCCATACAATAAATACCTTACAGACTAACATACATATTTATAATCAATAATATTTAAAACTAATTTGGTGACAAAACGGCGGATTAACTAGCTCTGCTCTGCTTTGCTGGTATGCTAACATCTGGTAGCATGGTGAACGGTTGTGTTGCTCCGAACATGAGCTCTGTTTGAGTTTGAAACGCGTCAGTGTAGTGTGGTGGCGATAGATGGATCTGTGTGATTTGTGTGTTCTTATCTTACACTGTACAGTCGACGTACAGTGTGGAGGTGGAGGAACTGCATGAACACGCATATCTTGCACAAACGAAGCTATCATAAGGTCGCGGGTGAGCACATTGTTTCAGTTCACCAAGCAACAAACTTACCAAGGAAACCTGCGACGATGCCCATAGTGGTGGGCAGGCTGGCAGCGCACACGCCTTCCCGCTTCAGCGTGCGTTCGTCGATCTTAGACGCCACTACCAGGGGGGGAGCGCACTGTAAAAACCAATAGAAAAACTCACAAAATGTAAAACGTGATGTCATAAATTTATGCAAGTACTTGTTGTACCTGGATACCATTCCTAGTCAAAGTATATGCCCTAAGACGATTCTAACAGGCCCAAACGCGGCTGGGTTAGGTTATTTTGTTTTGGATTTCCAGTGTCTAACTTTTCCTCTCCCTCTACGAGTAATTATAATAATTGAAAATAGAAACTGAAATATAGATGCACAGAAAAAACAGAAAAATAAGACCATCACTGGGAATCGAACCCAGGTCCTCGGTAATCCGTACCGCGTGCTATACCGCTACACCACTGATGGTCAACGGTACCGACACGAATTTTCCTATGCACCTCATATCTCAGCTTGTTTTTGTTTCTTACTTAGTCACTTAAGCAGCGACGCTAGCGACATCTATGCCGTAGCCCTCAATTTAGGTTTTACGGGATGACCGTAAAAGTAAAAATTTGGAATTGAAATAAAAAATACAAAAAGATTCCAAAAAACCAATCTTAATAATAATAATAGTAATAAAATTTATTTGTTCAGATAACTAGGATTATATGCAATACCGATAACCATGATCCAGTTTACAATGACACCCCTTAAGTTATCGTTAGAGGGGGGCAAAAAGTCCAATGCGAATTTAAAGTAAGAGCAGTATGAATAGTTACTAAATTGGGTCTCCTTCGTACCTAATGCACAATATCGTTTGTCCTAAAATCAAATGCCATACCACTTTTGCCATAAACACTTTTGATATATCATTCATTTGGCATAATGTTCTTATATCATAATCCATAATATTACATAACCTAATGCTCTACCTATATCCCTAACATGTTTTGTACTAATATTGTAAGACATAAAACTTGAGAGTCATATAGGAATCAGAGTTTTCATTAGTCGACATTAGCAATCAAATTAAACTCTTATTCATACTCATACTCACTCATTTATTTAACTCTAAAATGCCTTTAGAGCGATCGCGATTAAAAATCGTGAGCATTATGTGATTCAAATTATAAATAAAATTATGATATTATTAATTATTACTATTATTTTGTGATTGATTGAACTTTGGGTGCCACGAACTATTTGACGCTGACTGTATACTCAAAGACAAAATGGTTACGTAGCATAACATTTAAAACCAAATGTCATAAGTTCGTTTTTCATATGATCAAAATATATACGGTCAAATTGCATAACGTACCTACTTCTACTAACTAGCTAACTAACTTCTTTTATCATAAATTAAAAAAACCTACGGTATAAATTCATAACGTTTGTAATCTATACAGCTCACTATGCATAACATTCAAAATACATAAAGTCAAATTAAATTATTATTTATTCGTATTTTTCATGTAGCGACTTTTCATAAAGCGTTATAATGTTCTCGTTTATTTTTATCACTTGCATATATTATTTTCAGCAGCATTAGGCAACCCACGCCCGATGTCGCCGGAGCCCCGCTAATGATTTCGAGTAAATACCTATATAACGAATATTATTTATTTCGGCTTTCGACATTTTAGACGTATGTGTATCAAGTTTATGACAAATAATATTATTCATTTTGTACTTCGATATTATATTAATTCGACCAGTCGTGTTGTATGTATTTCGAACGTTATAGATTACGAACGTTATTCATTTAGGCTTTCGACATTCTAGACGTATGTGTATCAAGCTTATGACATTTGATTTTAGATGTTATGCTACGTAACCGACAAAATTAAAGGATCGTGACATACTCACGAGCAAAACTACCGCATCACTTTTCATACTACTTTACTAATAAATGAATACTTACTAATAAATGAATGAGTATGAATAAGAGTTTAATTTTATTGCTAATGTCGACTCCATGGCTTGCTAACGTCTTACCGTGCGATGAAAACTCCGATGCCTAAATGATAATACAGAAAACCATAATATTAAATGCCATACGAGAACAGGCGTCGGCAAACCGCACCTTGCGAGTCAGAAAAAGTAAGTTACGTTAAAACTGCGACCCCAACAGAAACGAATTGCAGCCTTAAAAGTAGATTAGGTTAAAACTACGACTCCTACAGAAAATAACTGGGTCTTGTTCGTAATCCGTAACATAGCCGTTATTCATTTATTACCAATATTTTGCGCCTTTGAATATGCATAGTACCTACACTTAGCTGAAGCAAAACGGATCTACATTCTACATTCCAAATTCATCCAAATCCGTTCAGCCGTTTTAGCGTGAAGGAGTAACAAACATACACATACAAAGTTTCGCATTTACAACATAAGTAGGATTATTGTTATGACAAACAATGTAAGGTTAGTTCATAGATGATTATAGCAACCAGTAACCTGTATTAGGTAGGATATGTGACTATTAGGACAACTGATCATTAGTACTTAAGAAAATAGTGCAAATAAGCATTATGATATTCAATATTAGTATAAACAATATTATAGCATTTACGTTAGGACAAAAGTTATTATGGAAAAAGATCATTGATATGACCAGTTATTATGGAATTTACAATTAGGACAAAATATATTACTATGGATTCCAATATAGAAATTATTAACTAAGAAAATTGAAATCGAACCGGTGGAAATCTCTTCCGTTGTAGCAACATACCATATCTGAGTTCCACAAGTGCAACTATTAACAGCGACATTTGGAAACAATACAATACGAATATTTACTATCTAGCACCAATAGGAAATGGCCCGAAACCCACCTCTAGTATCCTCTTGATTAGGCTGCAGCCCCATCTCAGCCTGGCGGAGTATTTCATCTATAGTGATTTGGGCAAAGAACTTCTGCCACCCATTCAAACGCCTTATCTTATGAAGCACTTTTTGCCCCCAGCGCCTATCATTATCCGCCATTCCTTGATCGGTTTGCTGGTAGTAAATATACGGCTGATTGATAGTAGGATCGATATTGTCAAGTTGGATTGTTGGTGGACGGATCAGCGTATTGATATCGAGAGGTTGGTAGAACGGTTGACGGATCGGCGTGTAAGTATTGTGAGGTTCGTAGGACGGTTGAGGGATCGGAGAGTTAATATTTTGAGGTTGGTAGGACGGTTGAGGAATCGGCGTGTTAATATTGTGAGGTCGGTGGGAAGGTTGAGGAATCGGCGTGTCAATATTTTGAGGTTGGTAGGACGGTTGAGGAATCGGCGTGTTAATATTGTGAGGTTGATAGGAAGGTTGGGTAATCGGCGTGTCAATATTGCGAGGTTGGTAGGACGGTTGACGGGTCGGCATGTTGATATCGAGAGGTTGGCAGGACGGTTGAGGGATCGGCGAGTTCATACTAATTGGTTGGTAGGACTGCTGATTGAACAGCGAGTTGATATAGCAAGATTCGGCGGAAGGTTGAGGGATCGCCGAGTTCATACTGTAAGGTTGGTTGGGATGACTGACCGGGATTACATAGTGATGTTGGTTGGCTGGTTGATAGATCGGGTCCAAATACTGTTGTTGGTACAGAGGCTGGGTGGTCGTAGGGTTGATATTGCAATATGTGTCGGGGTCAGTAAGTTTCTCAAAGGTTTTTAATAATTTCGTTCTCCTCGGTGATTCTCGGCCTGGCCTATTCTGCTTCTCACTTGATGAGTCAAGAACAACAAAATTCACATGGTGTGGTTGGGACAAAATGTTTCTAGTAACACCGTCCTCGTTTGAAAGAAATAGAATATCTGGTGAATTGTGCATTTGCACCGTATCTGCTGACAGTAGCACATTTCTACACGCATTACTTTGCTGTGTCCGAGGTATTTCATTAAGCGTTTCAAATTGTTCTGTTACGGCGACATTTGGAATCCCTTCTATTAACCTTTCCGGCGATCGCTGTCCTTGTTTTTCCTCAACTCGAGTTCCTTGCTCATCTACGCCACATTCAACATCTTGTAGTACCGTATCATCTATCGTCAGAGTTACATCGTTGTTTCTCTCGTAATTTGACCGTTTTTTATCTCTTGATGTCCCTGAAACATCCTGAGATGTGTCAGTTGGCTCTAATAACTTAGTATCTTTTGGAATTACCAAATCGCCATCTTCCGTCACTTTTATTGGAGTAGGTGCATATATTCGTTCTGCTGCCGTAGATGGTACTGGAGTCACAGGCTTCCACTGATTTGTCTGAAGCTTTCTGGCTAAGCTTGTTTTTGTTTGCTTTCCAGGATTTTTCACGTATGCCATATACGTATAATACGCAAGATGACATCTTTTGGCATTCTCAGTCGGAGATTCCTCCACAACTGGTGTCTCATTGCCTCCACTTATCGGTGTGTTTTCTACTGAGGTTTTCTCAATAGATTGCGCTTTACAGTCAATTCTTTTTTCAATAACTGGCGTTGCCGGACGTTTAATCACAGGCTGTCCTGTTCCGACCCCAACTGTTGACGCTGGCTTATGTTTCGTATCCACATTTTTTGCTGCCCGAGTTGTTGATTGATGTACACTTGATTTTTGTGTCCAAGTTCTTGTGCCAACTGACACTTGCTGTGCTCTTGAAATCGTTGAAGGTTCTTTTGATGAACATGGTTGTGGTTCTACTTTTGTTACACGCGACTTCTGTTGTAGAATAGAATCGACTAGTGCTGATGTATTTTCCTATGAAATAAATGGCGAGCTTAAATTATGTGAAATAATACAAACAAATAATAATGGCAATCGTGCGGTACGGAACCCTTATTGTGCGAGTCTTCGCACTTAACCGGTTTTTTTAACTAAATTTAAAAATCAATAACCTGACTGCCTATATATAATTAAAAGGAAAAAATGTATATATCCAATACCCAAATAAATGCGCTCGAAAAACACAACCCTCTTTCGAGCAGTCGGGTGAAAACCGGTTACTTGAGTGAGACCTTGAGCATTTTATCATTTGAATACAATACAATGCAGTGAAAATTTTTAAACCGTCCATGTCTCAGTTTGTATTTTCGATATGGTTTCACGGGATACCCGTAAAAGTAACAAATTTGGAGTTGAAATAAAAAATACAAAAAGACTCCAAAAAAATTACCACCAAATTATAGATTTGAACTCCAGGCTTGTTTACTTTTTTTTTATTCGACTGGCATGGATGGCAAACGAGCAAGTGGGTTTCCTGATGGTAAGAGATCACCACCGCCCATAACTACTGTGATAGTTTTTCTTTTAAATTTGTTGTGTTCTACCATTTTTTTATTGAAATACTGCAAGTTAACGGTTTAATTAGTATATGATTAACAAGGTTATCTTTGTAAAAATTCACAAATATCACAATTTTTTTTTATAAACGCGAGCACTGATGGGAAGTCTGTACAAAAAAACTTATAGCTTCTCTAAATCCTTAAAAATGGAGTTAGCAACTCAACAAAGCCCCGAGTTGAAAGGCCTACCCATGATAACTTACACATTACACCGTTTAAAAAAAAACATCCAACACGTTACATTAAAAGAAGGTACACCAAAATAATATTTTTTTTTTTTCAAAATTTTGTTTTGTAACTGCGTGTTTAATATACATTTCCATGCAAAATCACAGCTTTCTAGCACTAACAGTAGTTGATCTAAGCCGCAAAAGTACCAACAAACAGACAAACAGACGGACGGACACGGCGAAACCATAAGGGTTCTTTGTATGACTACGGAACTCATAAAAACAAAGTCCTAATTTTCATGATCAAAGATCAATATTTTTGGCGGTAGTTAATTATATTTTTTCTCATAATTTAGATTCGAATTTACGTTTGAAATTTATCAGCCAACGTCATAAATAAGTGATCATTTCTGTAACTTGTCGCTTTCAGTCGTTACACAATTTCGTATGGCTTTTCAAACATGACATTAAAGTGACAAGGTACAAAAGTGATCACTTATTTATGACGTTGACTGTACCACAAAGAAAAACATGGTGGGGAAAAATCAATTTTGTGTGACGTTCCCAATGGGCAAGCGTGGGAACTAAGACCCAAGCCCTCTTATTCTGTGCCCTATCATGGGATGAGACGAGGCGAGAGAATAGGTATTTGACAAATTTTGAATTTACAATATACTGTATACTAGTATTATTACAAAAATATAGATATACAGCAATGTTTAGCGAAGAGAAAAATTAAATCGGTTGAAAATTGGATTGGATTTGTTTTTTTTTACTTATAGAAACGTACAATTATTATATAGTTTGTTGGTAGAGTTAAACCATAGTTTAACCACGCACAGGCGCCTTTGTGCCTACTTATGTCGTCAACAGTGTTCGCATGCTACCCTCTTATTTAGATTTTAAGCAAAATTATTGTTTTCTCAGTAAGTGATTTATGTAAATCTTATGAGAAATAAATATCATAAACCATATTTATATCGATTTTTGAAAAATCTACATATCTGTCTCTTTCTACAACGCAGCAAGTATCTATGCAGCAAGTATGGCGCTACTTGCGTGTGACGTCACATGCAAAAGTCTTTCTCTGTATAATCTTGAATTTCAAACTTTCATAACTCTGTTATATTTAAATATAACTTAAAAATTTATTTTCTGTTCGATAACATGCATTGTCAAGCTTTAATTTATGAAATGAATAAAAAACCGGCCAAGTGCGAGACGGACTCGCGCACCGAGGGTTCCGTACAAATATTTTTATTATGTGATGTTACTAAAAATTCATGCTTTTCGCATTTTTTCCTTTATCGTTACTATAAGACGTTGCTTTGTACCAAATTTCAAAATTCTGAGTTCACGTGAAGTACCCTGTAGGTTTTGATTCCCTTGCGAGCGTCAAAAATTTACAGCATAAACGGCTGTATCTTTTGATTGCGTTGGCTTAGAAGTTTGATTTATTCACAGCTCCTAGGGACAGTAGACCTGAGTATTTAATATGAATTTCAGCTTGATACTTCTACGCGTCCCTGAGATAAAGGGTCTTGACAGTCAAACAGACGGACAACAAAGTAATCCTATAAGGCTTCCGCTTTTTCCTTTTAAATAAATAAATATCACGAGACAATTCACACCAATTAACCTAGTCCCAAAGTAAGCTTAGCAAAGCTTGTGTTATGGGTACTAAGCAACGGATAAATATAATTATATAGATAGACACATACTTAAATACATATTAAACACCCAAGACCCGAGAACAAACATTCGTATTTTTCATACAAATATTTGTCCCGACGCGGGAATCCAACCCGGGACCTCAAGCTTCGTAGTCAGGTTCTCTAACCACTAGGCCATCTGGTCATCTAAAGTCTTTTGGGGTACGGAACCCTAAAAATAGTCAAATATCGTATTCGCATTGTGTAAACAAGGTATTAAAGGGTGTTAAAAAGGAATACCTGTTCAAAAGGTTCGTCCTCGGGGTCGTATGCTTCCTCGTACTCTGACGCTAACCGTAAATTATCGATTTTCGCCGCTAACTTATTGTATTCTTCTTCAACGTTCAACTCTTCTTTAACCGTTTCTTCGCAGTTGATAAAAGTAATTTCTTTAAACCAAGGACGTTCCTGATCAGACTCCTTTAAGTAGTACGAGAGGAATGTTGACCGCCGACACTTAATTTCAATCTTCATATGCCGCATAGTGGCTTCAGGAAATGTTTCCTTATATTTGTACAAAAGCAACATGTAACTTTTCTTTTTAGCTTCAATGTCGTTGAAGCTGTCGTGATTTCTATTCCACAGTGCTGGCAGCAGTTTGTAATATCTTAGGAAGGATATGATGAAGCTCTCGCGAATCTTTTTACCTCTTCGTTTCATTTTGCCGTCAGTTCCAACTAAATGACTAATTATTGCACTTCCTTAATTTATTTTATTTTAAACAATAAATTAAAACATTAAAACATAGTCAATAATTTAAATAAGCGTCGGTTGTCGACAGCCGTTCGGCTCGAGTCAATGTCTGTTAATATTTAAATCGGAAACCATTTGAAAGCTGTTGATCATTTCTAAAAAAAAAGTGGGTAGTTTTACGACCGCCTATTGTCTACCTCAATGTTTATATTTTTGTAATGTCTCTGTACTGCTTTTGGTGATCAATAAAGAATATTTTTGTATTGTATTTTATTGTATCTCGAAAATCGTGTCTTCGCCAACCGTTTTTTAACGGTTTAACGTTTTTTTTTTTTTTTTAATTATAGCTCGCGCTCTTGGCGCATTTAGCCAAACGGGGAAACGGAATTAGATAAGGGAAATGCGTAAGGATCGGAATTTAGAAAAATGGGTTGGAAAAGATCAGGAAGGGTAAAAGATAAATAATAATACTTATAGTTTTATATTGTTATGAGATATAAATGTATATAGAGCTTTAAATATATATAAGGTGGGTTCAAACCCCGGCTCGCACCTCTGAGTTTTTCGAAATTCATGTGCGGAATTACATTTGAAATTTACCACGAGCTTTGCGGTGAAGGAAAACATCGTGAGAAAACCTGCACTAACCTGCGAAGCAATTCAATGGTGCGTGTGAAGTTCCCAATCCGCACTGGGCCCGCGTGGGAACTATGGCCCAAGCCCTCTTGTTCTGAGAGGAGGCCTGTGCCCAGCAGTGGGACGTATATAGGCTGGGAGGATGGAGGATGAAGACATCTGACGATTACACTAAGAAGATTTAGGAGTATCTCTGATTGTCTATATGGTGTTAAATAATGCATATTTGTACTGTATTGATTCTCAGTAAACATAAAAAAAAACATGGAAAAAAAAACATAAAACAAAATCCCCTTACCTAGCGGCGGGTAATAAGTACCTTACCTACCTTCTCTTTACTACCTTTGCTTTGGTCACCACTCGAGAACCTTTCTTCGCAACGGTTACCTTATTGAGCGATGTGGCCTGTCCCTGGCCACCTACATATTCTTCTCAACTTTCATATATAATCATCACCATCATATCAGCCGTTGGACGTCCAGTGCTAGACACAGGCATCCCCCACAGAACCCCAGTTGATTCGGTTAGAGGAGACGTGGAACATCAACCTTCACCCATCTGATAACCAGATGAGACATATTTTTAACCCCCGTCGCAAAAAGAGGGGTGTTATAAAGTTTGACCGCTATGTGTGTCTATCTGTGTGTCTGTCTGTCTGTGTCTATCTGTGCATACCATAGCTCTTAAACGGGTGGACCGATTTGAATGCGATGCGGTGGTTTGGTGCAGGTCCCACTCCGGACACCCGCTGTATTAAAATCCGTCGCACGCGCCCGCGCCTTTTAACACAGTTCATACAATTTCTTATTAGACGGGCATCCGTTCCAGGTAATCCGCGTCAGCTAGCGGAGGCACTGAAGTGACAGTCGGGGGTTTTTTGTTGGTTAGGTTATTATTAAATGTTATTTATTTACAAACACGCATATGATAGCTTGCCTATCGAAGTGTTCATGGCCGGCTATATTTAATTAAATTAATTTTAATCCATTTTTTTTTGACTACCCTCTCTTTTGATATCCAGTTTTTTTTTATTCCAACTGGTAGTTCTTAATGCAGAGAATCCGGTTATCAGATGGGTGAAGGTCGATCTTTAGCGGCTCTTAGACCATCTGCATCCGCCGTGAACGATTGAACCAGGTCATCCGTCCATCTCGTTAATGGACGTCCTATACTGCGCTCGCCGATCCGCAATCTTCAGCGAACTCTTCAGCCCCAACGGCGAACTATTCTCTGTGCTATATGGCCTACCCACCCATTGCAATTTCAACAAGCTAATCCACTTGGCTATCTCGGTAACCTCTTCTATGTATCTCCTCATTTCTGACATTTACATAATTCATTGGCTTAGGGAGTAAATCTGCTGAATCCGTTCCAAGAATCAATCCATTTGAAATTTATTAACATGTGTCCGTAAGTAAAATAGGACATTGGTAAAAAAATTAACAGGTTTACTCCCAAAGCCAACGAATATGCTTCTTTAGTGTTAGGGATATGTATGACTTACAGCAAAGCAGGCGGTGACACCGGGCACGATGAACTGTATGTGTCCAGAGACAGCGTTTTCACTGACTCCGCTCTCGAACCAGCTCTGGCTGAGCTCGTTGCAGGCCGTGTTGATGGCCATCCGGGCTTCGAAGTTGTCCACGCAGCTGAGGACCAGGTCCACGCGCCCGCCAGAGAGGCTGCCGGTGCTGGGGTACAGATAAATAATAATAAAAGATTTGAAAAGTATCATAACCAAAATAAATGGTTTTACTTAAATAATACTGTACAATACATTGAAATATCGGTAAAAATATGCTGGGAACTGGAAATTGAATCAGGGTCGAAAAAAAAATACAGTCAGCAGCATTGTGCAGATTAGCGGTTGTGGCGCTCAAAACGATCTAAACAATCTTATAATTATCTTCGCAGTAGTCATGTGTTTATCATTTTGAGCACTGTAACTGTAAGTACTAATCCACTTCTGCTGCTGACTGTATCAAGAATCATATAATATCATTAATACCAACAATGCAGACTGAACAGAAATGTTTAATGGCATATTGTTATGTTGTGTTTTAATGTTTATTCTCGGGTCTTTGATGTTTAATATGTATTTAAGTATGCATTTATCTACATAAGTATATTTATCCGTTGCTTAGTATCCATAGTGCAAGCTTTGCTTAGTTTGGGACTAGGTCAATTGGTGTCAAAGTGTCCCATAGTATTTATTTATATATTTATATATATACAGTTGTGGTCATATAATTAAGAACGATTTTTTATAGAGAAGATTTTTTCAAACTGACAAGTGTTACTAACTGCATGTATATTTTTGTACTTCTCTCGGTATCGTAAAACTTTTCCGTACTAGCGGTAAATTCATTTATACATATAATTGGCTAAAAAATAAATATATAAACTTTATACATTAAATCTAAACCTAGTATTACTACTTACTGGCTGGTCATATAATTAAGAACGCTGAGTAGTTTATTTTTTATTCAAATTTATATAGAGAACGGACGGCCGCTTTGTGGTTTTAGGTTATTATTCGAATAATTTTGGCGCCATTTAGTGCCGTAAAAGTCTTAAAGGCGATTGCTTCATATAAAAACAATGGGGAAAAATAAAAGTTGTGATAAATCTACAAGAGAAGTAATACTAAAACTTTGCGACAAGAATTGGTCGTATAAACACATAGCCGATCATCTGCAATGTTCAAAAACTATGGTTTTCCACGCCATAAAGCATTTTGCCACGTATCAAACTACTTCAAATGTTCCGCGTGTACCTAGACAAAGAAAGTCATCTCGTCGAGATGATCGAAATATCGTTCGTTTGGCAAAACAAAATCCTTTTAAAGGGTCTAATACCGTCTAATGAGTTAAGAAAAAAATATTTTGGCGAAAACCACCCTTCAGCAATCTCGGCACGCATTATTCGAAGGCGTTTGGTAGAAGAAAAGTTGCACGGAAGGATAGCAAGGAAGGTACCTATGTTGAAACGGTGTCATAGGCAAGCCCGGCTTGCATTTGCAAGAAGATATGAAAACTGGACAGTCAGACAGTGGAAAAACGTTCTTTTTTCTGACGAGACAAAAATAAATAGGGTATGTTCTGATGGCAAACGATATGTAAGATGGCTTTCAAATAAAGCATTCGACCCAAAGTACACAAAAGTGACTTTAAAGCATGGCGGGGGAAATGTAAAAATTTGGGGATGTTTTTCTGGACATGGTGTTGGACCTGTTAGGCTGATAGAAGGAAACATGGATCAATTTCAATACAAAAAAATACTGGAAGAAACAATGTTACCATATGCTGAAGGCATGCTTCCGGTTATTTGGACATTCCAGCATGACAATGATCCCAAGCATACTGCACGTACCGTTAAGGAATTCCTCACATCGCAATCAGTTTCTGTCTTAGATTGGCCAGCCGATAGCCCCGATCTTAACCCAATAGAGCATCTTTGGTGCGAAGTCAAGAAAAAGGTTTCAAATCGACAGTGTGGCAATTTAAGAGAACTGTATGACGTATTCTTAGAAGAATGGAACTCTATCTCTCTTGCGAAATGTCAAAAATTGATAGATTCAATGCCTCGCCGGTGTAAGGCAGTAATAAAAAGCCGTGGACATGCTACTAACTATTAATTTTAGTTAAAATGTATTAAATTCCTTTTTTTTCTGTACAAACTTCACGTTAGTGTGATTTAGTTAATCTAAGTTTCAAATAAAAAAACTTTCGAGCAGTTCAATAAATCGTTCTTAATTATTTGTCCAGCTTCATTACTATTTTAATTTGTTACTAAAGAGAATAAAAACAAAATTTGTAAAAAAATGTCAGCAATTTTATTATCTATTCTTAATCCCGTTTGCTCTATTCATGTTGCTATTTCATAACGTAACTAGTTACTTCTAAGAAGGAACCACGACTACACATGACATGATTTAGTTAAAAATAATCTGGAACTTCAAATCGTTCTTAATTACATGACCACCACTGTATATATATAATATTTAGTGTGGCAATGGCAATATATGTCATTTTTTTATTTTATTTATTGAATTGTTATGTTAGGAATGTTAAGATAAAAAGTACCCTATGCGTGTGTTTTATTACATTTTCATTTTCCAGCTATCTTCATACCAAATTTCAACCAAATCCATCCAGCCGTTTTAGCGTGAAGGTGTAACAAACATACACATATACTTACAAACTTTCGCATATTACAATATTAGTAGGATTACTATGACACTAACCTAATAGCATTGCAGAACTTTTGGAAGTTCTCCATAGTGGTTATGTTGTAGTTGTAAGCATCTATAGCCACATCAGGGTTGATGGTTTGCAGGGTGGCTGCGGCAGCATCCACCTTACTGAGCCCGGCTTGGTGCGGTTGGAAGAACAGGCGGTTCATGTTAGCCAACTCCACTTTATCATAGTCGAAGAGGATTAGCTGCAAACAAAAAAGTTCTAATTGAAATTTCGGTTTTAAAGCTTTTCTGCTGACGGTGTTTATGTTGACTGTACTTGTATTCATTCAAGTAACTAGCACTTGGCGGTTATTTTAAACTTGCGTCACTTTTAGCTTCAGTAAAGTAAATATTTATATGTATAAAGTAGTTGAGTAAAAAATATATGTATGCGTGTTTAATGAAATGATTAATCAATACATTTATAAGCTTTTGCCCGCGGCTTCGCCCGCGTGGAATTCGGTTGTCGCGCGCAGTTCCCTCGGGAACTGTGCATTTTCCCGGGATAAAAAGTAGCGCCAAAAATCACATAGATCCGCCGCTCCGTTTCGACGTGAAAGACGGACAAACACACACACATTTTCGCATTTATAACATTAACTATGGATTAGTAAATAAAAAAAGATAAGATTGACATCATCATAATGATGGATGAAATTCTATAATTCATGAAATAAATAAATAAACAATAACAAAAAATATCAAAACAAATTGGCACCAATTCAAATAAAGCTTTTACTATAGGTATTAAGCAATAGATAAACATATTTATTTACATAAATGGGTCGATCAACTTTTACTTGTCACTCGTTGCTATAGTTACATTCTCCTGAGTTACTCTTTAAACCATAAGTTCATAGGATTAAAATCTACGAAACATGCATTTTTGTAGTAGTTTTAGGCCCCTTCTATAACTGGTCATCTAATAAACATATTAGTACAATGTGACACAACATTTCTTATATTAAACTGTACTACTTTTGTCCCCTCGCTGACGGGACAGAATAACAAACCCAAATACACATTAAACTTAAATACATTATGTAAATATCAACTCCAATCTGGGATTACAACTGGGACCTCAAGCCTCATAATCAGGCTCTTGAACCACTATATGGACAAAGAAATAAATGTAACATTATTATTAACATGGAAGGAATACCACACCTTGCCAATCCCACATCTGGTGAGCATCTCGGCAGTGACGCTGCCCACCCCACCCACTCCCACCACAGCTACAGACAGCTCTCGGATCTTCTCATAGTTATCCACAATACCCATGCGCTTCAATGCCATTAGACGACTGTAAAAGAAATTAGTAGTGTATATAGCACATCATGAAATACATTTAAAGTTAAGATGTGGGTACACGCAAGATAGCGATAAGTCAGCAAGTTATCGAAAACAGCCTGTTATATTATACGTAACATATGGGTACAGCGCACTACAAGTAAGGGTAATAGGGTGAAATATCGACGTCGCTTTGCAGAAAATAGACTACCGCTTGCGATTACCTACTGTATTAGTAGTTTTTATAATTAGAAGTAGTAAGAAGACTAATGTGTCAGTTTACACGTATGTAGTGAGTACGTTACTCGAAAATGGTTGGAAAGGGTGAATATTCGGGCGTTTGTACCGCCGTCATTGTTCTTAACACTTTTTTTATCAGATTTCTTAAGAAATAGGTACAACAAAAATCAACATCAAACACATGTTGATTTTTATTGTACCTTTTTCTTAAGAAATCTGAAAAAAAAGTGTCAACAAGACGGCAGTACAAGCGCCCGAATATTCACCCAAAAACGTATTTAAAAGCAAGGCCAAGAAATGCGTCATTTTCGAACCAATTTTAGTAGGTAATTTTTAAGTGAATTTACAGTGGGAAATAATGAATTCTGTAATGTAAAACTAATAAAGAATGAACAAATTACAATTCTACCGTAGGTAATTTTATAGGAAACGCGAAATACCTGTAAGGGTTAGAGTCGACGACTTCTGATGACATTACATCAATCTTCTGCCGCGCGGGGCCCGCGTTCACTTGTACAGCGGCCAGCTTAGCCTCCAACTCCTGCACTTTCTTCTGTAATTCCTCAACAGATGCCATTTTTTTTCGTTAATTAGTATCTGTTTAACGCAAACGGTCAACTTCAACTTCAACTTTTTTGTTAAGTGGCAATCGGTCGCTTTTGGTTAGCGTCCATTACTGCCAATGACACCTGACAGCAGCAAAGTGTATATTGTGTCAGACCGGTTGAATAAGATATCTAAACGGGAGTTGTCGAAGCGAGTTTGTTGCGTACCTGCAATAGACATACACAAAACATAGGGACAGCACAAAACATAGAAGACAGTACAAACATTTAGACATTACAGATCGGATCAAAGGGAGAGACAAAAGCGAAAAAGCACCTAAAGTTTTATTTTTTCTTTAGTTATATATTTAATTAGGAGGTTAAGGATTTTTTGTTAGAGGAGGCATGGAGTAGGAGGGTTTTAAGGTTGGTGGGTTTAGGAATACAAGGCGGGAGGATGTTGTATAGGGAGTAGTTCTCATCGGGCAGTTTAAAAGGATATGATCTGCAGTACCCTCCTCCAGGCCGCATGAACAGAGGGGGGATTGGACAATGCCCCATCTATACAAGCGGGAGGGAGAACAAGTATGTCCTATACGTAGTCTGCAGATGACTGAGGTGGTCTGTTTGTTCGCTTGGCGAAACCGGTAAAACCAAGGCTTGGGGGGAATGTTTGGCTGGATATCCCCGTAATGGCGGCCTTTGACCAATAAAGAGCTCTCATAATGACGGAGCCACGTAGAGGAAAGATCGGATTGGCGGCAGAGAAGAGGTCATAGAAGTAGCAGTGGGGGTGGTCCAAACTGCCGATTTCCACGGCCTCTTTAGCATGGGCGTCAGCGGCCTCGTTGCCTTCGATCCCAGAATGACTGGGGATCCAGGATAATGAGATCTCAATGTTGCGGAGATGAGCTTCGAATAGGGTTTGCCTAATGAGTAACACTAAAGAAAGTTAATTTTAGCAGAGAACGGGTTGGCCTTAATTGATTGTAAACCGCTAAGAGAATCCGTAAAAATTATCGATCGACTAATCCCATGGGCATTGATATACTTAACGGCTTCCAAGATAGCAACTAGCTCTCCGGTAAAGACCGACGTGCGAGGCGGGCATTTAAAGCTCAATATAACTGAGTCACTCGGGATCCAGACTGCCGAACCCACCGCCCCGCCAAGTACGAGCCTGGAGGAATCCGTGAATAATAGCGTCCAGCCTTGCCAGAAGTTTTCGATATTGCGCAAAAAGGAATTGTTCGCACCGGGTTGACTTTTTGATATTCCAAAGTCCAGGATTATGTTCGGTTGAAAAATAAGAGCATCGTAACTATGAGCGAAGAGGGGGAGTCGGGAGCATGTGAAAGAGGGTCCGGGAGGCTACTGAATTTACGGAAACTATTTATCAGGCATGGCGGTTTTTGTTAAACCAGAATCCGCTGTCAGTAATTAAACGCGATAGTTCTTGAAGCTTAGGTAAAAGGGGGTGGTCGTCCAGAAGGGAAAGTCTAAGGAAGAAACGGTCAGCCAGATACTGCCGTCGGAGGAAAAGGGGGGGTCAGATGCTTCTACTTGCAGGGCATTGGTCGGGGAGGATTTCATGGCCCCCAGGATCACCCGGAGGGATTGGAACTGGATTTTATCTAGTTTACCTAAGGCCACCTTGCTGCAAGGTTCTAAAGCAAAAGAGCCATAATCAAGGACGCTGCGCACTATCGCATTGTACAGGAGTTTCTGGGAGAAGGGTGAGCACCCCACCACACACCCGAAAGACAACGTAAAATGTTGATGCTCGATTGGCATTTTTAACTGTCAAATCAATATGGGGGCAACCGGAAAGACGAGAGTCAAGCGTAACGCCTAAACTTAACTTTTACTAACAGGGATCAGTTGATTATTGAAAGCGACTTCCACAGGGGATAACGATCTTTTTCTGGTAAAGGGGACCACGCTACATTTGGGAACTGAAAGGGAAAGACCATGAACAGCAAGCCATTCTCCCAGATAGAATAGGGCTGGTTCAAGTTACACGTAGCTACCTCGACGGAGTGGGACGATGAAATACAATGCTATATCATCTGCGTATTGTAGAATGTTGCAGAACGGTGAAACAGCCTCGTCTAGGTCATGGGTGTACAAACTGTAGAGTAGGGGACTTAATACAGATCCTTGTGGGGACTTGCCAGATTAGTCTCGGAGTGGAATGGGAACCATTATGTCTCACCTCGATGGAACGTTCCATAAGGAAGTTACATATGAAATGCGTCAGCTTCTGCGGCAAACTCAGCTTAGATAGCTTATCTCTGAGTAAGGAGAGTATGACATTATCATATGCGGATGATATGTCCAAGAATACACCAACAAGGAACTCGTTCCTTGAAAAGGCGATTCTGATGTCGTTGTTAAATCGAGAGACTATCCATGGTGCCCATTCCCCTCCGAAAACCAAATTGGCTTTTGGACAGGATTTTTTTTAGATTCTACGAACCACTCTAGACGCTTCTTATCATGTGCTCCAGGATTTTGAGTAGGCAGGATGATAAAGCGATGGGACGATGGGAGAAGGAAGGAGAGGATCTTTTCCTTGTTTATGTAAAGGGATGATAATTTGATTTTTCCAAGCCTCTGGAACGAAACCCAGATCAAAAAAATGATTTAGAAGGTCTAGGAAGTATTTTTTTGTAACCTGACCAGATTTGACAAGAAAGGCGTAAGGGATACTATCTGGACCAGGAGCAGAGTTCTTAAGGTGGTCAAGCGATGCCAGAAGTTCTGCCCAGGAAAACGGTTGGTCAAAACTGTTCTGGGGGCAATTCAGAGGATAGCGGGAAGGGAGAGAGTTAATATGAGGGACAGAAGGGGGAGATAATGTGTCGATAAATGCCGTGAGCCAAGCTGAGGAGTCGTTACTTGGCGCATCGCGGGCTATGAATGACCCTCGGAAGCGTTTTATGGCTTTCCATAGTACAGTTGAGGGAGTGCGAGGAGAGATATTTTGGCAGAAGTTTAACCATCCCGATTTCTTTTTTTTTCTGAACATACGTTTCGCCAGGGCTGCCGTCTTTTTGAATGCGAGAAAGTTATCCAGGGACATATTTCCACAATACGCTCTCTCGGCCTCGTTCCTTTGGCGAATCATGTCCGAACATTCAGAATCCCACCAAGGTGGAGAGGACCTAGCCTTATAGCGTTTTTTAGGGGGAATATTTGTGTTAGCTGCAACTGTGAAGGCGTCGATTAGATTGTCATGACAAATAGGAGCATTTTCAGGTAAGACAGTGGGCATCTTGCTTACTGCTGCGTCCAAGTCCGCCGCGAACTGATCCCAATCTGCCTTGGACAAGAGGTACCTACTAGTATTTAGGGGAGAACTGGGTTGGGAAAAGGATGTAGGGAAGGATATTAAGATGGGTAGGTGGTCACTACCATAGGAGTCCTGGAGAACAGACCACGAGAGAAGGGTGCCAAATTGTGGAGAGCACAAGGAAAGATCCACGGCGCTAGGATTCAGGCCTGGAGCCGTTCTGCGCGTCGGCGAACCATCGTTGAGAAGACAGATGTTTTTGTCCTCCATCAGGTCAACGAGATCACAGGCTAAAGCGTCGTAATCGGCACTACCCCACATGAGATGGTGACAGTTAAAGTCACCTAAGATGAGGAACGGGCCCGGGAGGGCAGAAAATATGTGCTCGAGGTCTGATATATTAATAGAGTGAGGATCATGAATATAGATCGAAAGAACGGAAAAGTCCATAATCTTGGCGGCGACGGCATTAATACCACGAGCGATAGGGGGAAGAGTTATACGAGTATACGTAATAGAAGATTTAATGAGAAGAGCGGCTCCTGCGTAGCCGTCATCTCTGTCATGTCGGAGGCACGAGAAGCCAGGCACCCGAAACCGGGATCCTGGAATCAACCAGGTCTCCGATATGGCAAAGACAGCAGGGTCATACGAGGATACCATTTGCAGAATTTCGTGTTTCTTAGGGCGGAGACTGTGACTGTTCCACTGGATGAGATGGAATTTTGACAACTGAAAGAAACTGGGAAAGTTTATTGGCGACGTTGGGCGGTAGTGGGAATTCATCCATTTTGCTGAACATATTGATCAACAAGGATAGCAACATATCCAGCAGGTTATCGTTGTGTGGGGAATGACAGGAGGGTGAGAGCGGGGAGTTAGGGGACTGGAGCGCAGCACCAGTCCTCGGAGGCGGAGGGTTCCGATCACTAATTAAGGCGTTGTGCGCGGCGCGGTCATATCCTTGTGTTAGGGGGCGACGTGGGGACCTTGGGATGAAAACGGTTTTCCTATAGCTTTGGGACTGACTGAAGGTGGGGGAGGGAGGAGTTGTTTTGCGATTGAGACAAAATATGGTCTGTTTGGGAAGGGGGAGCATCTGAGCCGCATCAGCGTACGTTCTCTTCACGGGGGGAACCTCTCGCATGCCTGAGAGTAAGAAATATTGTCTTCAGACATTGTATCCTTAATAGCCTGTTGGCGAGTGTGTTCTGGGCAGGTCTTGTTAGTAGCGAAGTGCCTGCCTGAGCAGAACAAGCAAAACGCTAAGTCTTCCTGCACAACACATGTCTTCCCTGTATGTTCTTGACCGCATTTGAAACACTTTGGTTTTGATCGGCACTGCTCTGATATGTGTCCGAATTTGCAGCAACTGTGGCACTGTATTGTGGGCAAACGGTACTTTTCAACCACCAAAGATGTGTAGCAGCAGAAAATTCTGGACGGAAGAACTTGGCCGCTGAAAGTAACTACAACAGTTCCTGTAGGGATCCATTCAACTCCATCAGGTTTGTGGACTTTGCGGTTTAGTCGTCTGGCTTTGAGGATTACCCCACAGCCAGAAGGAAGCTCTACTTCACTGACGAATGCATCCAGAGCAAGGTCCGTTGGCACTCCTCTGACAATACCCATGCGAGTGACATTAAATGTTGGTATGGTTGCTTCAAAGTTTTTAGACGCAAGTAAAGGGTCCACTAAGAAGGCATTTGCTGCCTCTGCCGTGTTAAACTCAACGCTAATGCGGTTTCTACCTACTTTTTTATACCGTCTCGCGTTATATTCTGTACACGAGAGTTAACCATCACTTGGCCAAACTTAATGGGGTTTAGGGTGGTACCGGAGGAGGGATCGGATTCAGGTTTGGAAACATGGACTAGGAAAGGTCCTCCGTCGTTGGAAGTGTATTTTCGTCCATTTTTATAATCCGGGTGTTCATAAAGATGAGCTATGGAGTCGGAAGGAGCCCTGCCCCCCAACTTAGTGGGAGGTTGGGATCCACCCTGCACCGTAGCCCTCCTTTTTGTCCCCAGTAAGGATATCTCGGCTTCCATCGGCCCCTCCGATTGACTGTCTTGCGACAAATCCACCGGTGGGCCGGCGGAAACCGGGTCCCCAACAACTGAGGTTATGTCTGGAGGTTTTGGCGGGAAATGAGACATAGCGGGGTTAACAGCGTACAAGAATTGGTTAAAACACTTACTGAGCGCCGATTCCGATGGGTAACACAAAAACACGAAAAAAAATAGCACTAGGCCACAAAATTTCGCAGGTCCGACACAAACACGTGCTGACACCAAGGAAGTCAAGCGGTCAGTCCAACGCAAACGGTCTCGAAAGTAATCAAACAAATCACCCAGCTGGCGACCGAGCTCGAGCTGAGTTGTCAAACGAAAATGTCAAGTTAAGTTGACGTGACGTTTCATTTGCCACGATACGTTCAAAGACAGATGCGTTCTGTGGAAAATAAAAAACAAAAAAAGTTCTTCAAAGGATTAGAGTCAGCGAAACGTGGCGGCAAGGAATGGCGCAAAATTAAAAAAATCCGACCCATATTCCACACATAAAAAAATCTATCGCAAATATGTAAAAGGGGGCACACACAAAAGCATTAAATTCGTACATTGCACAAAATGAAATAAAAATAAATAAAAGAGACAACACCAATAGAACCCCTCTTCCTTACGACGGACAGTATTTTTTTTTATTCGACTGGATTGCAAACGAGCAAATAGGTCTCCTGATGGTAAGAGATACCGCCCATAAACACCTGCAACACCAGAGGATTGCAGATGCGTTGCCAACCTAGAGGCCTAAGATGGGATACTCAAGTGCCAGTAATTTCACCGGCTGTCTTAGTCTCCACGCCAAAAACACAACAGTGCAAGCACTGCTGCTTCACGGCAGGATTAAGCGAGCAAGATGGTGGTAGCAATCCGGGCGGACCTTGCACCTACAGTATACTTATACCTACTTACTTTAACTTAAAAGCCCCAAATTTTTGAGTTACGACAGTTTTTATTTCATGTGCGAAATATTCGCATTCATAATTATACTATACTCCGTTTAATTTAAGGTTTGAATTAACGGTCAAATTGCAACACACGTTTGTCGGAATTTCGAACACAAATAGACTAAAAATATCTACATCGCACTACATGTATTTATTACCGGTATTTATTACGTTATTACGTTTTTATCATAGAAGTTAACACAATTTAGGCGTAAGAACATAGATCTTGCATTATTTAGACACGTTTTTGTGATGCCTAAGTGCATGGTTGCGTATGGTCGGCCACTACTCCTATAAGACAAGTTTTACTTAGCTTAGGAGTTAGAGGATAACTGTTTGTGGAAGTGTGAACATGTACCTACCTACAGCAAATTGTTTCCTACCACATATTGTTACCTATCTGTTTCTTAAATAAGTATTTGTTGTTGTACTTTTTTTATATGCAATAAACTATTATTATTATTAATTTTAATAGTTTCGTTGTTTCATTTAAAAACGTGTGCAAATTTTACCGTTTCAAATGGTAATATAAATGGAGTACAGTACGTATAACTAAGTTTAGCCTATTGTATCCAGGGTTTATCCACTGTGTAATTATAAGTTACATATTTACAATTGTGTATCACTAATCAGAGAATCCTTAGTAATGTAGGGTAAATAATACCTTCAGTAGGTAGGTACTTTTACGCACCTAAAACAAGAATGGGGACAACTGTTTTCGACTTAACATTAGTTTGGCTTCCTATTCACACCGTGTATTTAAGCCAAATACTCTATCCAT